>NW_008329142.1:1712149-1720992 GCF_000622305.1 Nannospalax galili | reverse complement strand
GTTCTCTCTCTCTCTCTCTCTCTCTCTCTCTCTCTCTCTCTCTCGGTCAAATTGACTAAAGATTTATAAATCTTGTTACTATTTTCTAAGAATCAACTCTTAATTTTATTGATTCTTTATTTTATCGTGTCTATTATTTTAAACCCTGATTTTGATTTATCTCTTCCCATCTCTTGTCTTTGGGTATTCTTTATTCTTGTTTTTCCAAGGCATTCACGTGCATCGTTAAGTAATTAACATACGATCACTCCATTTTCTTGATATAGGCACTTAGTACTATAAACTTTCCTCTTAGGACTGCCCTAATTGTGTCTCATAGATTTTGGTATGTTGTGTTTTCATTTTTATTTAATTCTAGGAATTTAAAAATTTCATTCTTTAGTTCTCCCTTGACCCAAATTTCATTCAGTAGTGTGTTGTTTAGTTTCCATGAATTTTTGCACTTTTTCTCATTTCTATTGTTGATATACAGTTTTATTCCTTTGTGTTCAGATAGAACACAGGGTGTTATTTCAATTCCCCTAAATTTGTTGAGCCTTGCTTTGTATCTTAATATGTGGTTGATTTGGGGGAAAGCTCCATTGATTGCTGAGAAGAAACTTTGGATAAAATGTTCTCTAAATATCTGTTAAGGCCATTTGATTTAGATGTCATTTAACTCCAGAGTTTCTCTGTTTAGTTTTTGTCTGGATGACCTATTGGTGAGAATGGGGTATTGAAGTCACCTACCATCACTGTGCTGGAGTTAGTCCGTGATTTTAGATCCAAGAGTGTCAAGAAACATTATGATGGGGGCGATAATTTCTGAAGGAGATATTTTCTTTGTTATCTGTGTTGTTAGTGTTTCTGTGATGGGAGTTATGCCATTGATGGTGTTTCTTGGTTTGGATATCTGATCTCGCCTTTGTTGAGTGGGTGTTTGGATCTTTGTTTGCTATTACTCCAACTTGTCAAGTTGTGAACCAGATGAGTGGTGCTCAGTGTTCATACTTGGGATCATTCTGTGTTGATATGTGAAAGGAGTATAAGTAGTCTAAGTTCACTAGGGATAGGGGATAGGTGTAACCTATGAGCCTTTGGTTTCAGGATGGACTCCACGTGTTCTGAAGTGGTAGAGCGGCTGCTAGGCAAGCAAGCATGTGGATAGGTCATTATTGAGTTTTGATTGGAGGGACTGGGTAATTCCAATTTGGCGGTAACCAAGAAATCATGCAAATATAACTGTTGACTGGATCTGTCTTGGCTGTACACAGGATGCACAACTCTGCCTGTGCCTGGGAGTGTAGGGATGGTAGCAAGGGCAGGTGGGTATGTGGGATGTCAGAGAGGGAATGCTGGAATTGGGGAATTCACGAGTCAGGAAAGTGTGTGGAGTGTGTGACATGAGCTAGGCCTGGGAATGTTGACATTGAGCTTCTGATCTCCTTGCCTCCATATTACTGGCATGTACCAGCATGCCCAGTTTTATGCAGTGTAGGGAATCAAACACAGATCCTTGTGCATTCTGGGCAAGCAGTCTACCAAATGAGCTGCACCCTCACCTCCTGATAGTCACCATTATTACTAGGGGGAAGAAATATTCAATTATGTTTTGAAGTGCATTTCTTTGATGATTAGCAATGCCAAGTAATTTTTTTTACACATCTTTTGGCCATTTGAATGTCTTTTTTTGACAAATGTCTATATAGCTCTATTGCTCGTCTTAAAATGGATTATTTGGGCATTTTTGCTATTGAAGTTTTTGAAGCTTTTATCTTCTGGTTATCTGTCCTTTGTATAGCGTGGACATATTTTTTCCCATTCTGTTGTCTCTCTACCCTCTGTAATCATTTTTTAGCACTAATTCCCAGTCCATGAAGGGGGAGGGCTGGTAAAATGTGGTGATGATGGAGTGGTAGGAAATGACAGCCGTCTCAACATGATCATGCTTTGTGCTGAAGCCTTGTCCTACCTGCTGCTCATCATGACTTCCTAAGTTTCTGTTTTCTTTCTCAGGATAAGCTCTTTTTAGGAAGCTCATTAGTCAGATATATTTTGGCAAACACTACTTCCTTTTCTCTGACCCTTCTCTACCAACCCCCACAGACATGACCAGGCATGCTTAATTCTCAACTGAATGCACCAGGCATTTCTGCTCCATAAAGCTTCTACTGAGAGCTATAACGTGTTTAAGACAAATGGTAATTAGACTTTCACCTCCACCTCTAATTAACAACCAAAAGATGAAGAGTAATAGTGTAATAGCAGTGAGCAGATGATAGGAACCATGAGAAGGGTAGGTATTTCTTTTCAATCATAGTCTTGAGATAGAGGTATCAACCAGGGTGAGTCACAGCAATAAACTCATCTTGTTACTACCTGATAAACCCATTATTGCAGTGTTTGAAAACATTAATTTGCTATTCTGTGGTTAGCCTAAAAAAACCAAAAACAAAGTATGGGAATCCGTGACCCCTGAGAAGGCAACATTCTTGGAATTTGTGTCTATATGTGTCTGTGGCCATTACTGTTTCTTGAATATATACAAATGATACCTCACAGAAGTGTGCTTCCTGATCTTCATACATTTATCAAACTAGCCCTCCTCCCATCTCAGACGTGTATTTCAGTAGGTTTTCTGACTTCTAATCAGTCAGCTGAGTTACTCCTTGTGATTTTGGTTTCCAACTTCATCTGGAAGAACTCCAGCCCAGCACAATCTAAACATAGGTTTCAGAAATCTGTGATGTTGGAAAGAAAGGAGGTTTTAGATGGTTCTTGTTTTTATTTGGACTTGGGTCAGAGCCTCCCATTTATAGTGGAATGTGAACTGGATGGTTTCAGACACGTTTGAGAAGACTGATATGGGCTTCCTGAAAGCCAGCCATGGTGCAGACTCAGGATAGGAGGCCTAGGAGCAGGTTATCACATTGAGAAGCATGTTTCTTAGACAACATTGATGCTGGACAGTGAGGCCACAGACATCCCTTTACACTGGAAACCTCAGTCTGCTCAGCAAGCTGCAAAGTCAGAATCAAAGGGCAGGGTGAGCTCTTTTCTAGGGCTTTTCTCAGTCTTTGACCCTGAGTCCAGAGGAATCTTGCAGAGGATTTTAGGTTAAAATTCAAGAACCAAGCACTTTTGTGACTGAATCATCATTGACAAATAGAAATAAAATATTTCCAATAGCTAGAACTAAAGAAGAAACATTAGAAGCAAGGCTGATTTCTTGCTGGCTGTGCCCTACTATTACATAGGTCTTTATGTAAGAGCTTACATCTTATACTTTAAGAGCTGTTTAATAAAAGTATGAATCACACTTGCTTTTTAAAATTTGAGTGTTTTTAAAAAAGTTATTTTTTTTCAATATATATTTATTGAATCTTTGCATATTTCATACTATACATCTTAATCATATTTAGACCCCCTCCCCTATCTGTACTCCCTCCATAGTCCTCATCACAGATTTCATGCATTTTGTCATATGTGTTAAGGTCTATGGCATCAAGTTTGTGTCCCCAGATGTCCCTTGGTGTGAATGCATCCACTGGAGCCTAGTCAACATATCTAGACCAACTCTCCCTTACCCAGCAGTTATCAGCTGCCAATATTCCTCAGCTAAGGTTGGAGCCTCCTGTCCATTTCCATAGTTCTATGATAGATTTTTGTCTGATTGAGTCTACATGGGTCTGTGAATGCTGACACCATTGTTGTAAGTTCATAGGAGCAAGTTCCCAGAGGCCTGGAAGATTCTGTTTCCTTATGATCATGCACCAGCCCTGGCTCTTACAATCTTCCTGCCCATCTTCTGCAATGTTCCCTGAGCATGGTGGCAGAGATTTAATAAAGGAATCCTATCTAGGGACACACACACTCTGTAGTCTCTTATTCTCTACATTTTGGTCAGTTGTGACTTTCTGTGTTAATCATCCTTTGTTGCATGAGGCAGCTTCACTGATGAACTGAGAGATGCATTAATATTCTCTCTACCCCTTGTTCCACTATGTCCCCTGAATCTTAGGTATCAAGGTTGCATAGGTGATGTGTCACTTAGGGCCATGCATCTCACAGACACTTAGTCTCTGTGTCTGAACAGTTGTGGAACTCTGTAATAGTCTCCGTATGTTGCAAGTAGAAGCTCTTTGATGAGTGGTGAGAGGTATATTTGTATACAAAAATTTGGAACTTAGATCCACAAATGAAAAAGAACATATGTCACTTGTTTTTCTGAGTCTGTGTCACTTCATTTAGTATAACAGTTTCATGCTCCATTCATTTACCTGCAGATTTTATGATTTCATTTTTCTTTATTGCAGACTAGAACTCCATTGTGTAAATGTATGACATTTTCATTATCCATTCGTTAGTTACTCTTACTTTTTTATGAGTATTACTTGTGATTGAGCTATTTGTCCCCTACATTACCTGTGCCCCTTTACCTTTTGATCTCCTAGATAAAGCCTCTACCATCTTTAAGAAAATTCAGGATCTAAGAACAGATCTCAAAAAGCAAAATACCAGCCAAACAAATAACATGGAGATTGCACATAATACGTTGCATTTTTTTAATAGTAAAGCTGGTGCCTGTGATAACACCAAGGATGTAGTTCTGCATACTGCAGCTGAGGAGGTGAAGCCGTCTGTTAATGGAACACGTGTTCACAGTCTTATCACTGTAAGCCAGCTTTACTGATTTCCATGACCTGAGCTCTCCTTGTAAACATGTGGATGGTCAATGTCTGATCTATAGTAGAGAAAAGGCCAACCACATTTTTTGCTTCTTTGGGATTTATTTATTTATTTATTTAGTCTTTTTTGAGACAGGATCTTCCTGTAGGCCCAGCTGACCTGAAACTTGCTACGAAGATCAGGCTGGCCTTAATCTCACAGAGATCTGCCTGCCTCTGCCTCCTGAGTGCTGGAATCAAAGAAGGGTGCTACCATACCCAGATAGAGATGTATTTTTCAAGTTGGAAATAAGTCACAGTAAAGAAATAGATAGAAGTGGCCAGTGAGAATGTATTAGATCGACTTTCCTACAGCCACAACTTCAGTACATTTCTGTAGCAATCATGTTCAGTGCTATAATGTTGAAGATTCAGAATTACCAGGACTAGGTCAGTAGTATATATTCAGTCTCCATAGACTCATTTCAGAAGAAGATGCTTCCTCAGAAGGCCATCCTATGGGAATTGGCTGCTTGGAGAAGCTTTTTAGGCTGGACCTAAGTCTTGGAAAGCTACGCCTCACCCTGTGGTGAAACACAGTCACCTGACAGGAGAAGAGTGTCTGGGTCTCTTGACATTTTACACTGGACATGAAAAATGTTTCCTCTGAACTTTCTATAGAAAGTAGATTTATTATATATTTTAAATGAGATATTTGTTCTTTCCACATGGCAGTGGCTGTCGTGTCCATCATGCCATTGACGTCATTATGCTGTGTTCTGATCACATTTTGTTCCTTTGCCAACTGTATTCCCTTAAAGAAGTCACAGTATCTCCCTGAATGTTAGTTTCCTCATCTGTTACAGTCGAAAGAGAACTTCCTCCCTCTTGTACTGCCTGTCTTAATACATCTGACATTTAAAAAATTATTTATTTAATAACCATATAATTAGAAGAAGCATTTCATTACAACAGCATTGACATATTCAATAACAATTTCCAGAGCTAAGATATATCTCTTTCAAAATTGACTGTAAATTTTTAGGTTCACAGTTGAATTAATACAGTTATACAATATTGAACTCTGTATAAAGCCCATAAGACATAAAATTGAATGAGGTTTTAACCTTTAAGAAACATCTGCATTTCATTTTAAAATATATTGTTTCATACAGAAAACAATATCATTTTTAATGCTACCAACACTTAGATGTTTGCATATGCATCTCTAATCTCTATGTACCTGAGTATTACTAGTCAGAGTCGGTTACTTTCTGAGATCCTTGGCACCTGAGCATGGATATAAGGTCATCAGGTAGATTTTAATGGTAGTATTTTTCACCTCTACAGCCCTTATACTCTGATATCCCTGCTACTGTCTGCTGTGTTGTTGGCACATCAGCCATTCCCCACTACTTGCCCTTCTGGTGAATCTAGTCAGCCTACCTAGAGGTCTTTGTTTTAGGAGGGTCAGCTGTTCTTCATCTAGCGGTAATCACAGTTTTACAAGATTCTAAGTGATCTATGGGGTCATGGAAGTTCACAAACCAAAGACCAGATGATCTCCAAGGGTTCGTCCAGTGTTAGCTTTGCTGATTAATGGAAACCCATTTTATTTATTTATTTTTATTTTTCAAATATTTTATTATTTTTATTTTATGTGTATGAGTGGTTTGTCTGCATGTTTGTAAGTACACCACATGAGTGTAATGCTCTCAGAGGCCAGAAGAGGACACTGAATCCCCTGGAATGGGAGCCATTTCTCTAGCCCCATAAGTAAAATATTCTAATAAGTGAAATAGGTGACACATATTACAAAATGAAAAAAAATGAAGCAAAAACTGCTTTCTATAAGTCACTGTAAAATCATCTGGGAAGCTTTGACACAGTGCCAATGCCTCTCAATATCCTCTGATCAACTATTTTATAACTTCTGGGATTGGTATCTTAATGTTCTAGATAGTTTTCCTAAGCAGGCTGCCTTCTACTACAGAATGCTATTTGAACGTTTACCTTCTTCCCTGGTGCTATCACTGCCCCTTAAAGTTGCAATTGCCATGGAAAAAGAAAGTCCCAGGTATTTGTTTTTAGCTACTTAAGTCTTCCAGAACTTACTCTGGGGAGAATAAGGAGCTAATCACTGAAAGTAACCATGTATATATTTTAGGTCATTCTATGGGAACAAAAAGCAATGCTCATGTCTTATCTGTTTTCTCAAGTCTCACTCAGATTTCTGCTAACAGTGGAAGTGTTGCATCACCAGGAAGAAGAAACCCCATGTGACTGAAGGCTGTGACACACAATTCCCATAGAACTGCAGGCCAGGGTGGTTGCTTCAGTGGGATGGTTTCCTTTCACCATAGCTTGGTGCTGATGTTGGTCGGCTGAGCAAAACCAGCACATGCTATGACTGGTTTTCTGAACATTAAGTGCCTGGCTATTTTTAATTGTTTCATGTTGTTGAATTATAACTGATTGAAGAAAAATTGAAACCAATGGATTTTTTTCCTTTTAGCTTACCATTATAGTCTTTAATGTGAGAACTGGAGAAGGAATAGCCAAAAAACAGCTTGTCACAGGGTAGGAGGTGACAATGCTATTGTGCAGAATTTCTTTTATGTTGGAGGCACTCAAATCAGGCCTTGAGAAACCATGTCTTCAATTTACCATTTTTTAAAGTTCAAATGTTTTCCACTAGTGTTCAGGGAGGAACCTAAGTAGATGATGACATTTTTGGGCGATTGAATTGCTTGATCAAAATTAAGAAACATGTACTTAAGTGGCTTTTGTTTACTATAGCACCTGCTTTTCTCAGTTTTCATGTCTGAATTATCTCTGCACCATTTAAATTTAGCTCAGAAGCCAAAATTCTGTCATTGTGGGGGGCGTGTGTGTGTGTATGTGTGTGTGTGTGTGTATGTGTGTTTGTGTGTATGTGTGTTCTTCCTAAGGTGCCTCATTGACAAAAAGAGATATTTAGAGTAATGTCATTTTGTCTTTTCTTCAGTGTTACCCCAGGACTTATACAAGCAGAGAAACACTAACCTTATAGGCCACTTGTCTTTCCAATAAGTAACAGAACCCCCAAGCAGAAGACAGTCTCTGGTAGTTACATGATTCCTCCCTCACAGATTGCTTAGCATCATCTAAGAATTCAACAAATAAACCCTCTTAAGTTTATTCTGGGTCTGGTAAAAGTAGGAAATTTTCTGAGTGTATCTTCTCTGTTGACATGTCACTTTGTGTCCCTTTGGCCCACACTTTACTCTCTTAATTGCTGCTTAACTTTTGCAAATAGAATCTCAGTAGCTCCTCAAGCACTAGCTAACACTCTTCACTTGTTTAGACAGAGAAATAACTAAGTTGACATCTTTTTGTCATCAATACACTTTTACTTTATATTGTCTGATGGATCTCTTTCTCCTTGGTTTTCTTCAGTTTTTTTTTTCTTTTTTGGAGACAGGGTCTCCCTGTGGTTCCAGATGGCCTAGAATTTACCATGTGACCAGATTGGCCTCCTTCTCATAGAAATCCATCTGCTGCTGCCTTCCAAGTGCTGGGGTTAAAAGCGTGAGCCACCAAGCCTGGCCCTCTTCATCCGTTTTTAAGGGAGAAGTTGAAAATCTTTTCATCAAAAACTGGGTTATGATATGACCTTATGGTTATTTTATTTTGGGGAAAAAAGAATATTTCTTGACTCATCCTTAGCTTTGAAAGAAACTTTTTAATTTTTATTTTTATTGCATTTTAATTTATTTATTTTATGTGTATGTACATGTGTGACTGTGCATGTGCTCATGTGTGGAGATCAGAGGACAACTTGTGGATCCTAGACTTAACTCAGGTTGTCAGACTTGGTGTCAGGGGCCTGCATTCGCTGAGCCATCTCACTTGCCCTGAAAGAAAAGAATTCTACAAATAAATCAAGGCTTTGCCATTTTCTAAGAACTTTCTAAATAGAAAATATATTTTCCAGGCTTCTATTTAGATAGATGAAGGGATAATGCTGAAGATTGTGATGAGTTATTCTAGAAATAGGACTTAAACATGAAAATCAAGCAAATCTTATTATTCTTTTTCTCTTTGATCTTTAAGGTATTTATATCTTTCTAAATCTTTGAAACAAAAGTATGTTTTGTCATGTTAAAATTTAGCTATTCAAAATACAAATCCTCAATTTTTCTAAGTTCAAAATTC
>NW_008329142.1:1700930-1712088 GCF_000622305.1 Nannospalax galili | reverse complement strand
CAAAATTCATTTATTTATTTAAAAACAAGACTGATTTTACTTATTTTTATTTTAAAATATTTTATTTAGTATTTTTATTTAGTGTATATAAGTGTATCACCTGCATGTGTGTAAGTGCACCCGTGTGGTGCAATGCCCATGGAGGTCAGAAGAAGGTGCCAAATCCTTTGGAACTGAAGTAGAGATGGTTGTTAGCCACTCTGTGGAAACTGGGAATTGAACCTGAGTCCTCTGCAAGAGCAGCCAGTGCTCTTAACTGCGGAGTCATCTCTCCAACTCCAAGACTGGTTTTATAAATATTACCATTATGGGTCTGGAATCTTGGATTCTAAGTTGTTGACATTTTCTGAATTTGCATACCTGCCTTTTGAGTGAATCTGTTTTGCTGGAGATGGCAAAAGTAAGGAGCTTGAACTAGTTAGCTGGACCTACAAACTCTAGTGACATTTAATATAAGCGGCTTCCAGTGCTTCATTTTCCCTGAGGGTATTGCTAAACCACTTCAGTTAGAACATACTCAGCCTTATGAAAATCCTCATACCCTTGTAACTCTGTGGAAAATTTAAAGAACAACAATAGGCTTGGTGCTCGTTTAAATGTGATTTCTCCTGAGAGTGTTTGGAATTTGTAGTGAGTTAATGAAAACTTCAGTCGCTATTCCAGTTCACAAGGTTTCCCCCTGGCTAATAGAATTTTTCCACTACTTTCAGACTTCAGAGGGAAGTATGCAATAATGGGCCCAACATTTGAGGTGGGTGACTTATTTATTTGTATTTTTGCTTGCTTTCCAAATATTTGACTTTGCTGAACTATTGACACAAAAGTGACTGAGTCAATGATCAGCACTTTGACACACGCTATCTTGCTCTGAGACTGAGCAGCTCAGAAGCTCAGCGTGTATGTTAGAGTGTGCATGCTCAGGAGCCTGCCATTTGGAGAAGAAAATGTACCCCAGCCTGCACTCCTAGTGCTCCCTGAAAACAGTGAGGACAGCAATAGTAAATTTCTGCCTTCCTTCCATGGGGTCCAAGTGGCCTATTTTTTTAAAGCTCTGTCATCTAGCACAATCATTATAATGTATATACTGAGAAGTGCAAGCGTTTTGTTGCTGCTGTTATTTTGCTAATTTTATTGTTATTATTTTCCAATGATCTTTGCTCTTAGAAAGAGATAGAAGATGATGCAGGGGAGAGGTCTATTTCGCTTATGGCATAAAGGAGGGTCCAGAACATGGCCAACTGTAAGAAAATGTCAGACCTTGATAGGTGGTACATGAAAAGGATCTGGGATGCCCAGACATGCTCCAAAGAGGTAATTTTTAGGGTAGAGTAGTCTCAATCATTTTTATGCTCTAACTTGCCATAGAACAATCATATTCTTTTATCTATAACAGGGACTTCCTTATAACTCTCCTTCCTAAACGTGATTCTGAGGGATGGGGAAAGTGGGATGTTCACCGGATGCTGAAGAAGGTTCAATTTGGAAAAATCTTTAGGATCCCATTTTAATTAAATAACCAAGATTCATGTAACTATAGGCATCATTCACATAAATTAATCTCCCAAGGTTATTAAAATTTAATTTCTTATGGTTTTATTAACATTGGAAATGGGTGGGCTATGAATGAACAAAAGTTTTTTTTTTTTTTTCATAAAATCAGTCCTGAAATCCAGTTTGCCTGCTGTGAGTGAACTACCCTCCTGTGGCTATTGGTAGTAGTCTCACTGAATAATGTCATGATTTATGCTTCTCCTAAGCTTTTTCTGAGAATTGGTCTCTGATCTATGAAGGGTTGGGGGAATATATGAGAGAAGCTCAATGAAGAGTTGCTGAGATATTGAGAAGAGAATAAATTGTGTAGAAACAAAGTTATGAAAACATGAGCAAAGTTGAGGAAGGCTGCCAGGCAGGGTACCATGGTATTGGAAGGATGTGCAGAGAATGTAGGGGGACCCATGTACCAAGAGAACTCACTGTGCCCTCAGTAACACTGTGGGTTTGCTGACTACCAACAGGATTCACTGGGCCTGACAATTCCTGTCTTCAAGGAGCTAATATTCCATTTAACAGAAGAGTTCTCCTCTCCTTGTTGAATTTACAAAGGGCTCTTTATAATGAAAAGTACAAATGAGATATGTTCATGTAAAAATATATGGTTTGTGTTGGAAAACATTCTCTTCTTTCCCACCTTTCTGTCAGGTCATTGATATAAATTACAATTCTGGCCTTCATTCACCCTCATGTGGCTTTCTGGCCTCAGTTCCCAGTCTCTGAACATGAAAGGAATGAAAAGGTCATTTGGAAGGTCATTGGTCTGAGGAGCTCTCCTGCTTTGGTTACTGGGGAATCTTGAATTTCATCCATCCTGCAAAGCAGCAAACACACTGTGAGGAGTCACTTGGTGAGCAGACCCTGAGATGAAAAGCGTGTGGAGAATCAACTTCATGATCTGCTGCTTTAAAAAGAATGGGCTGTCGGTGCATTTAAAGCCCTCCCTAGAGACATGGCTACAGTTAGTGGCTCTTTCCAGGGAAACAATTAAGTCGGCATCTCCCAGCATGTTAGGGAGGCTATGGCCGTACACAGTGAATTGAGGAATGCTGTGTCTTTTGTTCTCAGATGTCTATCTTGGATTTTGAAAGAATTTCTGATGGTATATCTAGTGACCGCTGTGTTTCAGAGGTGAGTGACTTGTATGTCTTTAGTTGCTTTCTTTGCATGAGGAGAATGTCTGAGAAAATAAGATTATAGGCCTACAGAGAAATAGACAGGTGGGGTACTATTGCTTCTTTACAGAAAGAATGAGAAGCCATGGTCCAGGTCCTTAATACTGAGAACTTGCTAGATTTGCAAGTCCTCAGGACCGAGTCTGGCCTAAAATTTGGAACACTTAGCTTAGGTAACACGTTTTCGCCCCCTTAGGTTTCTGCTGTTTCTCACTCTAATTACCTATGTCTTGTAGGTTACAATAAAGAACAGCATTGGTGGAAACCTGGGTAAAGGAAGAGAACACATCTAGATTTTCTGGTCTAAATTCGGACTTCAGTGTACAAAGGTCTTAGTCACAGAAAACAAAAGAACAGTCTCATTTTAAACATGTCTATATTCTATGCTGGCTAAGCACGATGAATATCACAAAACATCAGACTTTTTTGGGGTGTGAAGTTTGAATCTGTACTGTTTGACATCTGTTTGGCTGCCATGATCTTCAATTTAGCAAAATGTGGAAACTTCATTATGGCATTCTACCCATATAATAAGGAAAAAAATATGTCTGTCTCAGGCCCAGATCCCTAAAGTAAAGCAGTCCCTAACCACACTTTCCTATATAGTACTCTACACACAAAAATTAAACCAAGATATTGGTTCCCTGCATGTTAATGTAAATGAAGTTTCCCTTCCTGTAAAACAGAAACAGTCAAGCCCTTTTGTTTATCATGGATCGCTTGAGTAGAATAAAAAGCTGCCACTAAAGTTTGATTTTGCTAAAAGGACTTCTTCCTTGGGGTACATCCCAACCTTGAATGATCTTGTTGGGAACGTTGGTGGGTTAAAGGTGAAAGTAACTTGGCTCGGGCTTTTCAGAAGAAAGAGGCAGTGAGAAATAAGGGCAAACTGAGAAGCAAGAAAGAGAGAGGTGAAGAGAGAAAACAGCAGAGTGAAGCACCCTGGTGAATCCCAACCACATCTGCTCTTGGCCGTGGTAACCCTGAGACAGATAAATGATTTCTTACATGATGTGACATCAAAAGGGGTCTTTTATTATGTGAGACTGGAGAGATGGCTCAGCAGTTAAGAGCACTGGCTGCTCTTGCAGAGGACAAGGGCTCAATTCCCAGCACCCACATGGCAACTGACAACCACCTGTAACTCCAGTTCCAGGGGATCTGATTCCCTCTTCTGACCTCCATGGGCATTGCATGACACAGGTGAACTTAACACACATGCAGACAATACACTCATCACATAAAATAATAAAATATTTTTGAAAGGAGTCTTATATGTATGCTATTGAGGCAGCTGTCCAGATTCACTTCAAATAGCCCATTCATAATATTAACACATTGCCTTCACTCAACAGAACACAAGTATTGAAATGTTTTGCATTGTCTCCATTGAATGTGTTCTTAACTCTCCTGGCTCAAAGCTTTAGCACAGAATGATAGTTGAACCCAATTTAACCCTGTCAAGAGAGACTGGTACAATTTAGAACTAAGACTGTAGACTAAGGTATAGAAGAATGAGACTGTTGTAGCTTCATCTGTTTTCAAATATTTGATTTATTATTTTTATTTTATGTGTATGAGTGTATTTCGTGCATGTATGTAAGTGCACCTGTGTTGTGCAATGCCCACAGAGATCAGAAGAGACTGTTGGATCCCCTGGAACTGGAGTTATAGACAGTTGTGAGACACCATGTTGGTACTGGGAATTGAAATCTAGGTCCTCTGCAAGAGGAGCCAGGGCTCTTAATTACTCAGGCCCTTCTTTCCAGCCCTTCTTCATCTGTTTTAAGATTAGAGTATCCGGCATTTTCCAGTCTCACACACGGCCATTTTGTTGCTCAGAGGTTTAGAAAGTCTTGCATTCACATGAAGACATTTTTTTCATTCCTAGGGGTTTGGCTTCATTGAGAAGTGAATTGTGGAGCCAGAAATACCAGAGAAGCTATTTTTGTATAAGAGTTTATCTTGTGATTGGGACTAGAATCAAGGTAGGAGGGATGCTAAAATAAAATTCTCTCAACTGATTTAGCTGATTGTTAGACTTTAATCAACTTGGAAATTTTAGGTATTGTTTAGACAACAAAGTTCTATAAGATTATGCTTTGCTTTTTTGAAAGTGATACTTCTCACAGTTCTTTTACTATTTCCTGAAACCTGAGAAGTAAAATGTCAGAAAAGGAATTTTATGTGACTGAGGAGATGGCTCAGTAGTTAAAGGCTTGCTGAGCAAGCATGAGGACTTAAGTTCAAATCCCTAGCACCCACATAAAAAGCTGTGTGTGGCGGTGCACACTGTAATCCCAATACCAGGATGTGGAGAAAGAAGGATTCCAAGGGCTCACTGGCCTGCCAGTCTAGTTCAATCTATGAGTTTCAGGTTCAGTGAGAAACTCAGTTTCAAAAAATAAGGTGGAAAAAGAAGAGGAAGATGCCTAATATCCACCTCTGGCCTCCATGCAAGTGTGTTCAGCCACCTCCCATGTGTGAATGCACTATACACACAGAGCACACACATTTAAAAAAAGAAAAAAAATTATTTAGTTGTCATTAAAATGTGGATATCAACCCACATGCTATTATTCCAGTTAATACCCTGCAGATATCCTTGGTATAGTTTATTCTGGAAGATGATCTGAACTAAAGTTTACTTGCTGATGTAAACAATGACTTTTCTGTGTGTCTACTGAAATGACGCTTTGGAGTGGAATTGTCTAAGTGTAATTTAACTACATATAATTCTGACAATGTTACTGTTGTTTATCAGAAAAGCAGACTCCAGGGCACTGGATAGATGGCTCAGTGGTTAAAAGTGTGTACTGTTCTTACAGAGGACCTGGGTCTGATTCTCAGGACCAATGTCACATGGCTCCTAACCTCTTAATTCCAGCTTCAGGGGATCTGGCTCATCTAGCATGGGCACCTGCACTCACATGCACCCTGTCCATATGCACAAAATTAAAAATGATAAAGTCTTAAAGAAAAGCAGCCTCTGGGGCTGAGGATGTAGCTCAGTAGTGGAGTACTTGCTTAGCATATGAGAGGCCCTGGGTTCAGTCCCTAGCATTGAGAAAAGAAGAAAGGAAGATGAGGAGGAGGAGGAGGAGGAGGAGGCACTGCCTTTGTCACCTTCCTCCCTCCTTTCTCAAAGATGAACCGAGAAAACAAAAACATTCTGTTTTTCTTAGGAAATAGCATTATTAAGCAGTTTTTGGCCTGACATATAATCACTGAAAGGTCAGTTTGTTCAGGAAGCAAGAATGAACAGCTTTGCTCTAATGAAAAAAACTATGGTACAGGGTTTTATGTAAGTATATACAATGGTGTTTGGATGAAGTCTTAGCATTGATAAACAACCATAGGTTGGCTAGCTCTGTGAACTACTGCTAGCCTTTGGTTAAGCTCAGGAGGCCAAGTATGAGCACCATTTAGTGTAATCAGCTGCCTTCACCCTAAAGGTCAATGAATTCGTTAAAGAAAACAGAATCCATTCCACCGGACATTATACATGTTTGTACAGTTCTTAGAAATAAAGCACAAGTCAGCTCTGGAAACAGGAAACTAATTGGATTCAATTGGCCACTTGAGGGAGGTGGAGGGTTGTCTTGTCTATAAAAAGGAACCCTATGCTTTCTTAATAATGTGCAGTTTAAAGAACTTTGAAAATCTCCTGTGACCTGTGGGTAAAAGATATCACAGAAGCCCAGACAGCGGTCTTTGGATCGCTCTCTCATTTTCCTATTAAAATAAAAGGAAGAAGAGATTTACAGAGCCCGTGACAGTCTCCTTGATAGAGCACTTTAAAAAGACAGAAAGAAGCAAAGTATGGGAAGTTTATTTTCACAAATCAGCTTTGGTTTCTTTCTATGAAATGAATGAACAAGAAGCCCATTAAAATGATTGTAAAAATTCTTCTTCTTAATTGTTTACTCTGTAAAGGTGGCAATAATTGACAACTTGATATATGAAGAGTGTATCCTTACTGACATCAACGTCAATTATAACAAGAATGCAATGATCCTTTATGGCTTCGCTCTCGTACCCAGGTTGAATTTGGAGAGAAATCAAAGTTAAAGTGAATTTTATCTAGATGCCAACAGCTTCTTCTTGTTTGATGGTGGCTGAAGAAACACGAGCAGATAGAGTAAAATTAATGAAATAGACCAAAGTCATTGAATTACATCAGGGCTCAAGAAAATTATTAACTATTAAAATAGGGAATTAAATCATTAAAGAAGACCCTAGTACAAACATCATTGACTCATGATTGTTTTTTATTTCCCAGGTATTATAAAGTAGATACAAATCTGGATTCATTCCTCTTGAATTAAATGGCACTCTTAAAGCAAAGACTTAGACTGGAGAGATGGCTCAATGGTTAAAAGCACTGACTGCTCTTGCAGAGGACCCAGGTTTAATCCTAGCACCCATGTGGTGGCTAACAATCATCCATAAATCCAGTTCTAGGGGAATCTGGCACCCTCTTCTGATCTCAGTAGGTACTGCATGACCTAGGTGCACGTACATGCAGACAATACACTTACACATAAAATAAAATAATTACTAAATTTTTTTAAAAATAAAAGAATTGCTGAGTGTGGTCATACACACCTTTAATCCCAGCACTGGGGAAGGGAGAGGCAGTCAGATATCTGTAAATCCAGCCTGGTCTACGTAGTGAGTTCCAGGTCAGCTGGGGCTACAGGGAGACCCTGTCTTGAAAAAAGACCAAAAAACATTAATAAAAAATAAAGCAAAAACTTCATATGTTAGATGCAAAAATTATTAGGAAAATGAACACATTATTTTTATTAATTTAATGCAGGTGTGTCTTAGAGACAACTAGAATTGTGGTGTTCGTAAGGAGAGATAGTGGTGTATGTATGGCTCTTCTCTTGTCCCTCCAAACCCTTGTGAAGATGATAGCATTTTTTGTTTAACGGTTTCTTCTGACATAAAGAGGTGTCTAAATATGTCTCCAAAAAAGCTTATTCACACTGCTCTTTCTTACATGAGTATGGTTAAGCTTTAGATATATTCTGTTGCGTCCTCTTACAGAGGAAATACTCTAGCGTCATGAACTCCTGTGTCAGGTGACATACATTTCCTCAACCTCTAAATATAGTTATCATTTTTAGTTTAACATATTTTTAACATTATCTTTATTATGATGATATAAATACTGTTCACAATTGAGCTAAGCAACATAATCCTTTTGTTAGTTTTCCTAAGTACAAATTTTATTTTTAATTAGTTTAGATAACCTGCTAATGACTTATCTTCTAAATCTAGAGACAAGTATCCAATTCCTCTTAATACAAAAGCAGCAAGTGATCACTCCCTTCCCGTCTGGAGTACCCAGTCCTTCCCCTCATGCTCTCCGGCTGCATCTTCAAAGAGGCCATTTCAGATGCCTACTGCAAATCTTTCGTTTTCAGTCTTCTTTCTATTGTGAAGAGTAGGATTATCTTTATCCTTTTGTGTTTTTGTTTTTGCTTCGTGACTGTCTGAATGTATTTTTTTCTGCTTTTTTCTTCTTCTGGAACTTATCTTCCAATGACTGTCTAAGAAAGTTGAATGGAAGAAAATGTCTTTTTCTACCTTCACACTTGATGAAAGCTTTTCTAGGTATAATATTTTAGATGGAAACTATTTTCCCTCAGGGTTTCAAAGATGTCTCCATACTCTCCAGCTCTATTGTTTGGAAGTCCAATGTTATTTTAAGTTGGATTTCCTCTTTTTTCCTTTGGAAGCTTTTAGAATCTTCTTTTTATTTCCAGAGCTTTGAAATTTATCCCCAAATATGTTCTTTTCCTCTTTATTTATTGTACTGGAGATTTAATGGAACATTCAGTCCAGAACACAATGCTCTTCGTGATTACTGTATGTGTTGTTTTCTGATATTAGTTAAGTGATAATGCCTTCCCTTCATTCTCTACGTCCTTTCTTTCTAGAAGTTCACATTATTTTGATACTAGATCTATAATTTTCTCTAACTTTGAAAGATTTATTTAAGAGAGTCCCTAAGTCTCTCATACTATTTTATGATTTTTCTTGTTTCTCTTCTACATCTGTGGAATTAAAAAAGTTCCATTATCATCTTTTTAAATTTCAAGAGCCCTAGTCTGGTCTCAGAATTCGTCACATAAAAAATAACATTCTTCTCTTGTTTCTCTAGACTGAATAGCACCTTCATGTGGCCTCTTAAATTAGACATTCATTGTAGTTTCTTCAAAGACTTGATGGTAGACACTGGCTGCACACTCCCACTCATCCTTTAAAGAAGAACCTACCCCCAGAACCACCTCCCTTGTGGTGAAGCCCATATCTAAATAGTGTTCCATGTGTGCTGTGAGTCCCAGGCCATCTTGGGCCAACCTAGTTTAACTGTGAAGATCTATTCTAGCCACAGAGACTAAAGCTGAACTCAGTGGCCTTGTGGGCTGACTTCTTTCTGTCCCCACTCACTCTGGCTTTTGTCCCCTCTAAGGACATGCCCTCATAAACTAACTTTGTATGCTCAAGTCAATTTCAGCATCTGTGTCTTAGGGAGTCAAAGCTGGTTACTTTTTTGCTCCATACAGTATATCTGCTTCTAAATTACATTTATTCTGTTCGTTTATTTTAGAATTCGGCTTCTCTGTTAGTGGCTTTCTAATTTAGCTGATTTGAAGAAAGGAAACAAGTTGTGTCTTTGGCATCTGCAGATCTTTGCTCTTGGCACCAACATTGCCTCTTTTCCCCATGTGGAGAAAATATACTTTAGTCGCAGCTTTCTGGAACCTAGTTGGAGAAAAGGGGTAAGAATAATTCTATTGTTGTTATAAACATTCTAATGCAGTAGTCTAGGCTTTTATACTGGAAACTCCTCCTTAATTTCAGTTCTGCATGGAAAAATCTGCTGAAATCTGTTTGAAATTCCCTCAGGAATTCTCTTTACTATTGTTTTTACTAGTGCACAGCTTCTTAAATGGTAGGTCATGACTCCCTATGGGGTCCTGTAACTAAAAGTGAGGCTCATAAAATTTTTGGCAATAGTATAAGACTTCTGAAAATAGAGCAACCAAAAATTAATTCAAAATCATTTGACTTTGAATCTTACATAATTAATGTAAGATGTTTCTGACAACACTCACCTGTGTTGTGTCATGTGACTTCACTGCAGCCTAGATTCTGAACACACAGCTGGCTCACTTTGCACCACACTTGGTCTCATGCCGCGTAACAAATGCTGTGTAAAGCAGCTGCTGAGACTCAAGACTGTTACATGTCTTGAATTGCAGTGTGGGAAACAAAGATACCATATTTTTCTACTGTCATTTTCAGTATGTATCTTATTTGTGTATCTTTGCATGGTATTCTGCTAGATTGCTGGTTTTAGAAATTATTTGAGTAACTGACTTGAATAAAAATTTCATTCAGTGAATTTTGGAATGGGATTGGGACAGAATTTCCAATAGTTTCTGAAATGACCCTAAATATACCTCTCTCATTTTGTTCTATATTTTTTTTGTGGGGGTACATTCTCTTTTTTTTGGTCTTTTAAAAAATTATTTATTTAATAACCACATACTTAGAAGAAGCATTTCATTACAACATCATTGACATATTCAATAATAATTTCTAAAACCAGGATGCATCTCTTTCAAAACTGACTGAAAATTTTTAGGTTTACAGTTGAATTAATACAGTTATACAATACTGTGCTCAGTATAAACCCTATAAGATCTAAAACTAAATGAGGTTTTTACCTTTAAAAAAGATCGCCATTTCTTTTTTAAAATACACAGTTTCATACAGAAAAATTCATTTTAATGTAATTAACACTTAGATGTTTGCACATGCATTTCTAATCTCTATAACTAGTCACAGTCAGTTACTTTCTGAGCTCCTTGGCATCTGAGCATGGATATAAAGTCATCAGGTAGATTTCAATGTTAATGTTTTTCACATCTGCTAATTATTAAGGAGCAAATTTTATGCTTTGAAGAATTATTATTTCTTTTAATCATTTAAATTATTTTTTAATAACTACATGATTAGAAGAAGCATCTCACTACAGCTTTAACATATTCAGTAACACACTCCAGAGCAAGAGTACATTTCTTTCACAAGTGGCTGCAAGTTTCTAGGTTCACAGTTGAATTAATGCAGTTATACAGTATTGAACTCAGTGTAAGCCCTGTAAGACATAAAATTGAATGAGTTTTTAACCTTTAAAAAAGATCTCCATTTCATTTTAGAATATATTGTTCCTTGCAGAAAGACTCATTGTTTTTGCTACTAACACTGAGATATTGGCGCATGCATCTCTAATCTGTATGTATCTGATTATTACTAGTCATAATCAGTCGCACTTGGATCCTTGGCACCTGTGTATGTCTATAAAGTCCTCGGGTAGATTTCAATGGTCATGTTTATCACAAAGATTTCTA
>NW_008329142.1:1697869-1700424 GCF_000622305.1 Nannospalax galili | reverse complement strand
TATACAGACTCTTAAAAAATTATATTGGCCCCTTTAATCTTTGGTTATACTTTCCTTTTGGGTGTTTGAGGCCATACAGTTGGCCCAGATAAACCAATTTATTTTTACTCTTAAGGTTGTTTGAGGATCTGTTCCTCAGGGGTCACATGGGCTTGGGAGGAGCCCCTAGCTCCTTTCTTTTACCAGTTCGGCCTATGTGAAGATAGGTTGAAGGTCCTGCTCGACCATGGTTGGCTTTGCTTGGAAGCATGGAGGAAATGATTCCTCTGTGTTGACCCTCCTCTTTGTAGACTGGACACTGGTTCAAGTCCATCTGGTGGGGTCTCCTCGGCCTCCTTGATCAAGAGGACAGGTGATCCACCACAGTTACAGGGCATTTTGAGAGATGCTCATAGTGCCCTGGAACTAGTCAACCTAGGAGGGCAAGGAGCAAAAAGTGTCCTTTGAATCCCTCTGACCCAATTAGTATAGATCTCAAGGTATGTCTGTTAAACATCCAAGAAGGTTAGTTCCACCAGTCTGGTACTTTTAATTACTGTGTGTTATATAGATAAATCTTGGGCAAAGACCAATTGTTCGCAGATAAACATTGATCTGCTATATGTAATTTGTCAGTAGATTTTAGGAGTAATATGGTTCCCTCTGGTTTTCAAAACTAGCTAGGCATTATTTATCTCTTGCATTGTCTCACCCCTCCATCATGGTTTTCCAGCTTAAGGTTCATGGTTGCATACTTATCAGGGTCTGGTTCTAGGATCCACATATGAGGGAGAACATATGTTGATTTTTTTTCTGAGTCTGTGTTATTTCACTTAGTATAACAGTTTCTAGTTCCATCCATTTACCTGCAAATTTTGTGATTTCATCTTTCTTTACTGCTGAGTAAAACTGCATCGTGTAAATGAATCACATTTTCACTATCCACTCATCAATTGAGGGACACTTAGGTTGCTTCCATCTCTTGGCTATGTGAAAAGAGCAGCAACAAACATGGATGTACAAGTGTCTCTGAAATAGGATGAGATCTTTGGGTACAAGCCAAGGGGTGGCAAAACTGGGTCAAATTTGTAGTTTTTTAAGAGTTCTCCACACTGCTTTCCATAGGGGTTGAACAAGTATATAGCCTCACCAGCAGTGGATGACTATTCCCCTTTCCCCATATCCTTTGCAACATTTGGTATCGTTTGTTTTCTTGATCTTAGCCAGTCTGATTGGGGTAAGGTGAAATCTTAAAGTGGTTTTAATTTGCATTTCCCTGATTATTAGTGATGTTGAACATCTTTTAAGATCTTTCATAGCCATCTTTACTTCTTATTTTGCAAACGTTCTGTTCAGCTCCTTAGCCCATCTTTCAATTGGGTTGCTTCTTGTTTTGGGTCTCTGTTTTTTAAGTTCGTTATATATTCTGGTAATTAAACCTCTATCAGATGTATCGCTGGTGAAGATTTTCTCCCATTCTGTGAGTTTTCTGTTTATTTCCTTGGTTGTCTCCTTTGATGTACAGAAGCATTTTAGTTTAATGAGGTCCCACTTGTTAATTCTTCCCCTTGTTTCCTGGGCTATTGGTGTCCGGTTTAGAAAGTCCTTTCCGACACCTATATCTTGTAGGTTTTTCCCAACGTTTTCTTCTAAGAGTTTCAGAGTTTCAGGCTTTACATTGAGGTCTTTGAGCCATTTGGAATTGACTTTTGTGCAGGGTGAAAGAGAGGGGCCTAATTTCATCTTTCTACTGGTAGAGATCTGGTTTTGCCAGCACCATTTTTTTGAAGAGGTTGTCTTTCCTCCAGTGTCTGTTCTTGGCACCTCTCTTAAATATAAGGTGGCTGAAACTGCATGCACTCATGTTTGGGTCATCTATTTTGTACACAAACTCAGAAAAACAGCGATATGCTCTCCCATCTTAGCACCAAATCCTTACATGTGAGTTTATATCCTGATGTAACCCCAGGAGCCAGAAAAATGGAAAGGAATCATGGGGGTAAAGGGAAGGAAAGCACAAAAGAGGGGGATAGTAGGAAACAGGTATTACCAAGGGAGAAATGGGGGAAATTGGGGTACTTATCTGGGAAGGGAGGAGGGAAGAATATACAAGGAACCATAGGGGTAGAGAGGATGAAGGAACACAAGAGAGGGGTGATTATAGGAGACAGGTATTATCAGGGAAAAATAAGGGTACTTTAACTGGGGAGGGAGGAAGGAGGGAAGTAAGACAGGGAGAGAAAGACAAGAGATAAATAAACCTCTGGTGGTGTGAAAAACCAGAGGGAAATGTAGTAGCTCAAAGAACTACTGAAAAATACACATACAGTATCTGAACATCAGTGCATGTATATCCTTGACTGCTATATAACAAGAAACATAGTGTCAGACAGGAGAAACTTTCCTTCCAGCTGTTGGTCAGAGTAGTCCAAGAGACTCCAAAAATAACACAGACTATTGCAACATCCCTTGATTGCCCCTCAGAACTTGAAATTAAGAGCCTATTGCTAAAGACAGGATGAACTTTGAATATAGGATTTGGAACAATGGAGCTGGAACTGAACTGGAAGCATCCT
>NW_008329142.1:1695999-1697744 GCF_000622305.1 Nannospalax galili | reverse complement strand
AACATAGTGGACAACCTTCTCTGGTTCCTGATTTCAGTGGGAATGCTTCCAGTTTTTCTCCATTTAGAATGATGTTGGCTGTGGGTTTGTCATATATGTCTTTAAGTATGTTGAGGTATGTTCCCTCCAGTGCAGTTCTCTCTAGAACTTTAAACATAAAAGCATGTTGAATTTTGTCAAAGGCCTTCTCTCCATCTATTGAGATGACCATGTGAGTAATGGATGCAGATCTTCTTGAAATGTCTGATAAAATTTTGCTGTAAATCCATCTGGTCCTGGGCTCTTTTTAGTCAGGAGGTTTTGCATTACGGTTTCAATTTCTTTTTGTGTTATGCGTCTGTTTAAGCTGTTGATCTCTTCTTGGTTTAGTTTTGGTGCCTTTGAATTTAGTAATTCACCCATTTCTTTTAGGTTTTCAAATTTAACAGAGTATGTGATTTTTGGTTTCATAGAAGGAATTTGGAAGTTCTCCCTCCATTTTTATCTTTTTGAATAAATTAAGTAGTAATGGATGCAGATCTTCTTGAAATGTCTGATAAAATTTTGCTGTAAATCCATCTGGTCCTGGGCTCTTTTTAGTCAGGAGGTTTTGCATTACGGTTTCAATTTCTTTTTGTGTTATGCGTCTGTTTAAGCTGTTGATCTCTTCTTGGTTTAGTTTTGGTGCCTTATGCCTTTAGATATCCTTCCATTTCTGTTAGGTTTTCAAATTTAGTAGTATATAGGTTTTTAAAGTATTCTCTTATAATGTTCTGTATCTGTCTGGTGTCTGTTGTGATGTTTCCCCTTGCATCTCTGATTTTGTTGATTTGGAGGTGCTCTTTCTTTCTTTTGGTTAACTGGGCTAGTGGTCTGTCAATCTTGTTTATCTTTTCAAAGAACCAGGTCTTGGATTTGTTGATGCTTTGTATTGTTTTCTTTGTTTCAATTTCATTAATTTCTGCCCTGATTTTTGTTATTTCTTCTTGTCTGATGGGTTTGGCTTTTGTTTGCTGTTGCTTTTCAGGTGTCTTGAGGTACAACATTAAGTCATTTATTTGTGTTCTTTCTTATTTTTTGATTGTAGGCACTTGGAGCTATAAACTTTAAGGACTGCTTTCAATGTGTCCCAGAGGTTTTGTTGTGTTGTATAGTCCTTTTCATTTAGTTCCAGGAATACTTTTATTTCTTTCTTAGTATCTTTTGACCCATTCATCATTCCAGAGTGTGTTGTTTAATTTCCATGTGTTCATGTGGTGAATAGGGCTTCTTTAGGTGTTTATTATAAGCTTTGTTGCATTGTGGTCTGAAAGAATGCATGGAATTATTTCAATATTTTTGTATTTGTTGAAGTTTGTTTTGTGCCCCAGTATATGGTCAATTTTGGAGAAGGTTCCATGGGGCACTGAGTAGAAAGTATATCCTTTGGTGCTTGTTTGGTATACTCGGTAGATGTCTGTGAAGTCCATTTGATATATTGTATTGTTTAATTCAGATGTCTATCTGTTAACTCTCTTCCTTGTTGACCTATCTAATGGAGACAGTGGGGTATTGAAGTCCCTTACTATTAATGACTTGGGATTAATCTGGATCTTTAAGTCCTGTAGTATTGCTTTTATGAAGTTGGGTGCACCATAATTTTGTGAATATATGTTCATGTTTTTACAATCTTCTTGATTCAATCTTCTTGATTATCTTCTTGATTTATTGTTCCTTTGATCAGAATGAAGTGGCCCTCTTTATCTCTTCTGATTAGTTTTAGTTTA
>NW_008329142.1:1673630-1695013 GCF_000622305.1 Nannospalax galili | reverse complement strand
TTTGTGTGTTCTTTAAATTCACTGAATTCTTTTATCATGTTTATAATTGTTCTTTTGAGTTCCATATCCTGCATTATCTCTAGCGTGTTCTCATTGTACTCCTCTAGAGGACTATTGGTATTTGGTGGGGATATGTTATTTTGGTTTTTCATGTTATCATTTTTTCTCTGTGATTTTGACATGTGAATTTATATTGTAGATTCTGATTCTTGTGTGAGACTCAAGCCTTCAAGTTTAGGTCTGCTTCTTTTTTTTTTGAACTTTATGTGTCTTTATGGTTGACTTTTTGGACATGAAAAGCTGGTTAATGTGGTTGCCGGCTGTGGCTGCTCTCCTCCGGCTATGGTCCTTCTCCTGCTCTCTCAGTTCCTCCAATCAGTCATACGGTCCAGACCCCAGGGCTGGTGAGGAGTCTGTGCCAGCATCACCGCATTCATACGCCAGAGACCAGGTTCAGTGACACAGATCTGCTTTATTGCAGGAAATTACGGGTAATAGTCCAATCATAACACAGCATATGGGATCCCTTATTAGCATGGCAGACTAGTATCCTATTACAATTTAGTGGGCCACATGCCCTATTAGCATGATAAGTTTCTGTTTCTCTAAGGTTCAGATTCCTGGAAACCATGTGAGTTACATAGTTTTCTCTCTGATAAGAAACAGGAAGCACTGCATTCCAGCATGATAGGTATGTAAGGCAAAAGGCAAAATTAGTCACAAGATTTTCCACAACATCTCCCCCTATTTTTTCATTTTTAAGAGTGAGGCACAGTTCTGAATATATAGCATACTGATATCAGTCCGGGGGCTGTATTTGGTGGATTTTTCTGTTGTGCATCAAGGCAAGGTAGAATGGCTTGGGAGGCAAAGGATTGATTCCTTATCGTGGGCCCCATCCCACATGTTGTGAAGCATATCTCTCCCCCACAAATTATAGGGAAGCCCCATGGCTAAGAGTGGTCTAACAGCTCCTGTGTTCCCACTCAGATCAGTCCAGATTACCAGATGTTGGACTTGGGGGTTCTGTAAACCCCCAACTCCTTGTATAGGGGGTCCAGGTTTGCAGTGCCAATGAGACAGTGCTTCCTCTTGTCCGATTACATAATATCGACCCCTGTATCAATTAGGCCTTTAAAACTTATGGCCATCTAGGGAAAGTTGAATCCTAGGCTCATGCAAATCAATAGGTATCATCCATTGGACGTGGGGGGTGTATTCCCTTACTTCCACTCTTTGGGGCGGGGCTGAGAGGTGCCCCGTTGCCCATTCAAAGGCACCTTTTGTATGGGTTTACCATCTGCATCCACCTTAGACCTGCATTCTCTTGCCCAATGAAAGCCTTTGCAGCATCTCGGGCATTTTGAAGGGGGAACCTGGCTCCTTTTGGCCTCTTTCATAATATTAGGATAGGTATGTGACCAATGGCCCTGTCCCCTATAGGCCCAACATTTGCCTTTGTCCATCTCAGCCTGCGGCTGATGAGTAGTCAGTGCCTCAGCAAGGGCTGCAGCATGGGCCCAAGTGGTCCCCTCATCTCTGCAGGCCAGAATCCATTCAGAGACATCCTTGTATCTAATGAGTCCTATGGCAAGGCAACACTCTGTAGAGCAGCCTTCATATACAAGATCCTTGAGCAAGGCATCGGCAGCTCCCTGATGACTGATCTATTTGTACTTTGTTGGCATCTCTCAACAAAATCAGAGAAAGACTCACCTGTTTTTTATCAGTTTGTTTAATTTGGTATCACCGCATGTCAGCATACTTCAAAAAGCACGAAGCGTGCAAAGCTGTACTTGTTCAAAGTAGCAGGGAGGTCCCTGTGCCTGAGCTTGGGGGGTCTCAAAATTGCTGCGTCCTTCTACAGCATCAATTCCAATGTTTTGGATGTTGGCATTTCTATTGCGCTCTGCCTGTTGTTTACATTCATCTTGGTAATCAGCTTTCCATAAAAGGAAATTGCCTCCCTGTAAGCAGGCACGGGTGATATTCTGCCAATCATAGGGGGTATTGGCCAAATGACTGATTGTATCTAATAACTGACCAAACTAGGGGGAGTGAATGCCATCCTCAACTGCTGCCTTATGCACCTTCCTTAAGGTATCATGAGAATATGGATTCCAGACATTGGGGTTCTGTTGTCCCTGACTGACAGTAATTGGGAAGAACTGTGGAAAATCTCCCTGGTGGAGGGGCTTCCAGTCCTCCTCCAGGAGGGAGGGGTAGATGGACTGGGGGGAAACTTCCTTAAAGCCAGTATAAGATGGCGGAGGGTAGCCACCGTCCTGTAATGGTGGAGCAGAGGCGGTCTTAACTTCCTGTTTTTCATCAAGGAAGCTCATTTTTTTATATCATCATTAGCAATCATTGTTTCATCAGAACAAGAATCTGTTAGTTTTGTTTTAAGTGGAAATGCCTGGGACAGGCCGTCCCCAGCATCCTGTTGTCGTATTTGCTCATCTATCTCCTTTAATAGGAGATTGTCCTGTTCAGGGGCTTTGGGGGAACCCCCCAAAGGGAGGCCAGAATGGCTGTCACAATGGGGTAGAACAGCCCAGACTGTGGGCGTCCCTCCCTGACTTCTCTACACCAGGCCAAGAATAGAATGCAAGCCCATTGTTTGGGATCCTAGCAACAAGAATCTGTAAACCAGGGGGCAAGAGCTAGTATTTCATCTAAAACCTTAGTTACACCCTTTTCTGTTACCCTAATACGCCTACTCCTGAGGAGAGGAACCAGTGCAGCAGCACGGGGGCTGGCAGCAGCTGGATGACTATTCCCCATACCGGAGGTCACTCACCCTGCAAGACGTACCCAAAGGGACTCAGGAACCATTCAAGGAGATGATCGGTGAAGACAGGAGCTGTACACCCAACCAAAGATCGCGAGCCAGAAGAAAAAGCAGAACAAAATGAAACTGGTGAGCAACGATGGGAAGAGCACTGAGAAAGGGAGCATCAGGAGCCCAAGGTGTTACATCTCAGAGTGTTACAGATCTGTGGGGAGGGGGTCCCAGCCCGTTTGGGTGCCAGCTGTGGTCGCCGGCTGTGGCTGCTCTCCTCCGGCTATGGCCGCTCTCCTGCTCTCTCAGTTCCTCCAATCAGTCGTCTGGTCCGGACTCTAGGGCTGGTGAGGAATCTGCGCCAGGGTCGCCCATTCAGATGCAGGAGACCAGGTTCAGTGACATAGATCTGCTTTATTGCAGGAAAGTACGGGCTTATATAGGCGTAATAGTCCAATCATAACATGGCATAAGGGATCCCTTATTAGCATGGCAGACTAGTATCCTATTATAAGCTAGTGGGCCAGATGCCCTATTAGCATGATAAGTTTCAGTTTCTCTAAGTTTCAGATTCATGGAAACCATGTGACTTACATAGTTTTCTCTCTGATAAGAAATAGGAAGCACTGCATTCCAGCATGATAGGTATGTAAAGCAAAAGGCAAAATCAGTCACAAGATTTTCCACAACAGGTTAAGCTTCTGGTTCTCTCTTTTGATTTATATTGGAGTGGTTATATTGCTTTTATTTTCAGGGGTTCCCACAGAGGCCCAAGTCAAATGAGGATCAGGTGCTCTCAGGCTTTCTCCTAAGGTCTGGATCCCTCCAGGAAAGATTTTGGCCTCAGGAATTTAGGGGTTGGACTGGCCTGGGAGCTGGGTCCAGGAAAGATGCTGGTCTAGGGTAGCTGGTGGCCGAGCCACCCAGAAATGCAGAGGAAGACGGGGTCAGGAAGGAGCCCCAAGGGCTCCTGGGGACTGCACTGAGGAGCTGGGTTGGTCTGGATGCAAAGGATCAGGAAGAGGAAAGGTCAGCCCCAGCGCCCAGGGAAGAGGCTGGTGGGTCATGGAGGCCCACAGAAGTAGAGGGAGGTGAGGGTGGGGCCAGGCCCAGAGGGATCCTGGGGACCCAAGAAGGAACTGAGTTGGTCTGGATGCAAAGGATCAGGAAGCAGTGGTGGTTCCCCTGGTGCCTGGGGCACCAAGACAAGGAATGGGATAGGATCCATGCTAGGAGGAGAGACCAGACGGGGAGATGGGAGAGTGAATGAGGCTGGGAAAGTCAAGGCGCAGATGTGGCATTGGCTTACCCTGGAGAGAGAAGCCTGAGGGTCAGAGAGACGCCTGTGGGTAGTGCAGGCCCAGGGAAGCAGAGGGAGGTCTGTACTGTGTTTTTGCAAAGCAATATTGTCAGTACTGATGATTATAAAAGAAAAATATTGGACAACTCTGAAAAACATGTCCTGCACTATCAAATATTCACAAGTTAATTCTTTATATAAAAATAAATAAGCACGTCCATCTAATTAACATGCAAATTTTCTTTAATCTTTTACAATAACATTATATGCATTCCAAAGAATTGTTTTGAAATAAATTTATGATTTGGTTTTATTAAATATTTGATTTTTAAATGGTTTATTTATTTATTATTTTTATTTTATGTATATGAGTGAATTGCTTGCATGTATGTAAGTGCACCCGTGTCAGGCAATGCCCATGACGTCAGGAGAGTGTGTCAGATCCTCTGGAACTGGAGTTACAAATGGTTGTTAGCTGCCATGTGGTGCTGGGATTTGAAGCTTGGCCCTCTGTAAGAGCGACCAGTGCTCTTAACGGATGAGCCATCTCTCCAGCCCCATAAAATATTTGTTTATACCTATTTTGTATACCTGTATACACGGGCTCATATAAAACAATCAGTCAGGCAAAAAGGGTTGTGAGTGGAAAAAATTTAAGAAGCTCTGTATTAGGTTGCAGATAAGAGTAACCCTAGGGTGTGTGGTATTGGAAAGTGATGTGAAGCATCTTCTTTGTCCTCATATAGGTTTTCAACCAGTTCATTCTTAGATCCTTAACACTATGGAGCTGAACCTCTAAAATTTGATCCTTTCTAGGGCTTTATAGTAAAAATTACACTGTTTCTTGTCCCCTGTGAATTACTGGAGCTCTGTCTTCTCAGATAAGTCAGATATACTATATTTTATCTTTCAGAACCTTGTTGATGCTGCTTGCCCATGGTGCTTTCTGCCTCCATTCTCTTTGATTATGTGTTTTCACATTTAAAAAAATTGCTGTTCTTATTTGAGTGGAATTTGCAAGGGGAGCACATCCCCATACTTTGCTTGGATATGTCTGAAAGCATCAGAGGATCACATCAGCAACAGGCAACAACATTGATCCAGCCTTCTTTTTAGAAACATTTTTTTTTTTTGAGACAGACTCACTATATAACCTTGGCTAGCCTGGAACTCAGTAGACCAGGCTAGCCTTGAACTCACAGAGATCCACCTGTCTCTACCTGCAGAGTGCTGGGACTAAAGGTGTGTACCACCACGCCTAGTTTTTTAGAAACATTTTCACCTGGAACATCACATTTGCCTAGTTTCTTCCTGTTTGATTGGCTTTTCATTCTTACAATATGATTTTTAATCTTTAATTTCTTCCAAAAGAAAGTAACTATAAAATATCTGATAAATGTGATAGTTCTACAAATCACATTTACTCAAGCACCAGAACAGGTGTTTTGGATGCAGTCCTGGAAGACTGAATGCCAAATTTCATACACAGCGAAGGAAGAATTATAAGACAATTTGTGAAGGAAACAGAAGCAGATTCTTCTCAAAGATACTCAAAATTAAATCGAAAAATACTCAATAACAATTGGACATTGTTTCTCTATCCTAAAGCAAGAAATCAGACGCTGTAAACTTTGAATATAATTTAGTTTTATTATTTGTAATAGTTAAGGAAGAAGACTTTAAAAAAGGTATGTACTGAAATTCATTATTTTCTGGAGTTTCTTTTTGCTTATAATTTGTTTACATAGTCCTATAGGCTATAGAGCTTTGCAAGCCAATTTCTATACCAAAAAAGGCAATGGCATTTTTGTAAGCCTGTAATGAGTTAGAATCAATATACTTGAATCACTTCTGAAACTTTAAATTTGCTTGATTCAAATAGAATATACTATGTGATAACAGGGCTGAAAGATAGTTTGGAATGAGAGAAATTAGGAGCAACTATAACTTCATGGACAAAACTTTAATGATTGTATTTCTTGTTTACAGACTTATGAAGTTATATTTTTATATTTTATTTTGTACTCTTAGATAATCTGCCCAGACTACCTACTTTGAATATGCACTAAAATTTTAACACACACACATATTATAGGCATGAGGATCTGAGTTTAATCCCTAGATCCACTTTTGAAAAAAGCTGGATGTGGTAACATGTGTTTTTAGCCTCAGCACTAGAGAGGTAGAGACAGATGGATCCCTGAGACTTACTGACTAGCTAGACTGCCCTTATTAGTGAGCTCCAGGCCAATGAAAGCCCATGTCTCCAAAGAAAAAAGGTGGACAGCTCCTGAGGAAAGACACCTGAGGTTGTCCTCTAGACACACACACACACACACACACACACACACACACCTATTTTATGGTGCTTAAACCAGAATTTAGTCCAGACAGGTAAATATTGTACACAGTGTCTAAATAACGTGTTCTCCAAATCTAAGTCATATGGTTATTGTGATTAGTCAGGTGTACCTGGCTTTAGCATCACTCATGAGATAATTCATCATGTTGACAACAGGATGCACTTGACAAGACAAATTTAGTGTTAATTATAAGGCAACTATTTTTTACTTTGGTTAATATAGAAAATTCAACAAGTCTGGGTTAGAACTGTAACATATGGAAGCAAGGATGGTGCATATGCTTTCCACACAATTGCAAAATTGCCAAGTGGCTGTCTATTTTTATTCAACATTTGCGTACTCATGCAGTGAGAGGAGCGAGGCAGGTGTCAATGCTCGTCTAGTCACTGGCCACACAGTTCCTTGGTTTATGAGTCCTGGGACTCGAATTAATCTGGCTGTTAAAGTTCTGTCCCATTGTCTTCTCATGTAATAGGAACATGGCTCGCATGACAAAGCCCAACTAATTACAAAACTTAATTTAATAATGTAAAGCGCAAAGGGTATTCCCTGAGCAGTAAAATCTTTTGTTTAGAAATTTTAAAACAAATTATATTTTACTTTATGTTTTATTATTTACGTAATAAGCACTACAAGAACACAGTTTTCTCAAGATCTGAAATGCTTATTGTTCCAGAAATAGAGACACACATTTGGGAAGATGAGGTTTTCTTGTACTTTAACAAGTATTTTAATGATTACTTCTGGCTGAAAACAAAACTCTGTTAGTGCTTGATGCTTTTGAAATCTTGCCCAGGATTATTTGTTGTCTTTTCTCTAAGGTTATTAATAGAAATGATATTGATAAGGGTAAAAGAGCCTAAAGAAAATTGACCAGGTTTGGTTTTGGCTAAAAGCCAGACATGTGCTTGGGCTTGCTGGCAGCCTCTTCACTGCAGAAGGCCAGAGATGCTGGAAGTGTTTGCACTGAAATCACCCTGGTTTCACCATGGCCGGGAGCTGGAGATGCCAGGAAGGGGTCTGGTTTTTTCCTTATCTCTTTTCCCTAAAGGAATATCCCTTTTCAGGAAACCATACTGAAACTGCAAGGGACCAGGACACTGGAAATGAGACTGCTCTGTCCAGCTCATCCCCCGCCTTCCCTGTGCTTCCTCCATCCACCGAAGCTTTATTCACTCCCAGGCAGTGATGTGGAATGATACCCCACTTCTGGGGACTCCTCCTGCTGTGCGGGAGCTGTTTCTTCTTTTCCTCTCTTAAGTTCCCTATTATAAAATACTTCTGAAATCCGTGAATTTCATTTCTTGATTGTGTGAGACAAGAGCCAGAAACCATTGGCCTATGGTCACTTTGGTGGCGTTTCTGACACCATAGCTGTGCAAGCTAAGCACAAGAGCTAGGTGAAAGGCTCCATCACTCTCAAAGACACCTTGATATTCTTGTACCAATTTTACATCTAACTACTGCTTTGAATTGAGATTCAGTTTCTGCATGAAATTTCCCTCTTGCTTAATGACAGATCTGGTAGAAATGTCTCACCTGGATTTTCCCTGTAATCTGTGAACTGCAGTCATTGGAGGATGCACGATGACTGTCACTCTACCTCCTGCCTCCATCTTTAATTCCTTTGGCGATGACCTCACTAGTATTGTCTACCCTGCTTCCTGCTCTCTGGCTGCTTCCAGTAATGGAAATATCTGTTCAATGTAGGCATCTTAGGTTTTTATTAGCAGTTGTTTTCACTTTAATACAAATTCCTACTTGTGCATTGGATCAAGGAGCAAGAAGAATTTACCTTAAAGGGTCAGGAATGTAAATTGCCAGAGATGAACTCTGACCTAAAAGAGAAGAATGCCATTGTTCAGGTGGGTTTGTGACTGTGGTGGTTAATAGAAGAGATTTTCAGCCATGTTGGCACTGGGGCAGGAAGGGGGTATGTTTCTCAAGGCTGGGATTAATATCAGTGTCTTCTGAGTTTAAAGTGTTCTTAGACCTGGCCTGTTTTCAGAGACAGTTGGGGTAGTTTACTGAGCAAAGCTCTGAAGACCTGTAGTTTATTTCTTTCATGCTTCCCTTTATTTTAATGACTTTTGTCAATACTTAAGGGTCAAGAATATAATCTGCTAAAAAACATTGCAGTTACCTCTTCAGATAGCAAACACTTTAAGAGAGAACTCCTTGGGATAAGGAGAGTTTAAAGTAAACGGTAGACAGTTCCTATTATTAATGAATCTCTAAACGATGGAGAAAAGGAAGAAGACAACCAACTCAAAAAAACCCTTATAACTTCATACACTGTAATGTTACATAGCAACAGATACTTTCGAATGCACAGATTTATCTAAGCAGAATAGATTTGAGAAAGTGTCTATGAAAGAGAAATCTGGGGAAGGGAGGATTTTCTTCCAGACAGAGATAGGTATATGCTCAGATGATCCATAAACCCTTACAGAACAGGACTGTCAGAGTCCATGAAGAGAGGCTGCTGATATGGGTAGCGTTCTTTTTTTACCCACTTCCTGGTAGGCGTTTCTCCCAGGATTTGGATTCTCCTTACCACTCACCATCCAGCATAGGACATTTGTCCCTTTCACCTGGGTTAATGAGGTTTAATTGCTAAAGATCTCACCTTTTTTTTTTAGATCACCTTTTTTCATCTTTACCTGGGAAGTCCGTGTCCCTTTCCAGGTATTAGCTGCTTTCTTTCACACCTTGGGCAACAGCACAAAGTGTTTCCTCCTGATGCAGGATTCCTGCCTTCACTCTTGGCAAAGGTAGGAAGACAGCTTTGAAAATTCACTGTGACATCATTTTTAGACTGAGGATTCTGGTGATGTCTGAGCTGATAGTGACTTTGCCTAGGAAATGAATGTCTGTCTTTTGACGCTCAGATCACTTTTGATATTTTACAGTCTGTCTGATCACTCGGTATCAAGCTGGCTGTACTATCTGAGAATGCCTTTGTAGTTTCTGTAATTAAAAAGCCAGTTTCAAGGCTGTGGATGTAACTCAGTAAAAGAGTGCTACTTAGCTTTGCATTCAATCGCAATGGAAATAATTCTAATGTTAATACTAATAAAGATTTAAGAATCATTTCAACTGGGGCTGTGGTATTTCATATACCTGTCCTATACAGGGTAGTGAGATTTGTGGCATAGGGAAACAGGAATAACAAGTGCGTTCGCACACCCTTCCCCCCCAGCATCCACACTCCCACACTCACAACTGCAGCCTTCCGGACTGATTGATGACATTTCCTAATATAGCAGGGGTAAGATAACTTATTTTGAAAATAGAATTAAAACTTTCCCTTTTTAGGAGGGAGCACCACTTTGGCAACACTGTCAGCCTCAAGCACATTAGTTCTTGTGGTCAAAACATTAACAGGGTGCTTTGTTAACAAAATGTTCAGGTCATGATAAGGCCAACAAAGGAACTGTAGGACTTTTATGAGCTGAATGTTTCCAAATAGTGCTCTGAGTCAAAAGGACCGAGAATAAAACTTTCTTCTGTAAACAGAGTCTGGATGAGCTAGGGTAAGAATTTTCAGGAGTGGGCAGAGGTGTTTGTGGTGTTGTACAGACCAAAATAAGCCACCTAATAAAAAGCAGGAAACAATGGTCAAATTGCAGAGTGCATGGCTCTCAGAAGATTTGGGATAAAGGGTCTGAGATAGGCTTGTTAATTAGTCTTGTTGGGCAGCTTCAAGGGTGGGGAGACTTTTAAAGAGATCCTAGGAAGTGCTAAGTGCTGGTGGAGTTTATTGCTATGCTCATAACAATGAGACTAGACAAGGAATTAAATGGGGATCCTGTCATCTGCAGAGCGCCTGCTCAGGGAAGGCAAATTTATGAAGTCTTCCCTGACTGTAAACCCTGATTGCTTTCCTGCTCTGCCACCTCTGTATTTTAAATAAGAATTTGTGGTTAGCTGCTTGAAGGAGGGCCCCAGGGAGAAGGAAAAAGTCTGATTCACCAAGCTGGGACAAATGTCCTCAGCATAGGTCTCAGTTTTGACTGTGCTGTTAGTATAATCATAAAGACCGAGTTTTTGTTCTGTCATCTGTCAAATGAGGGGGCTGGATGAGATGTCATTTTGATTTTGAAAATCACTAATGATATTGAACATTTATTAGTGGTTAGTTTATGCTATTTGGCCTTTAGGTACCCTTGAAATAAGTTTAACAGAAAACAATCTCTGATTTAAAGAGACCATGAAACTGAGGAGTCAGCTGTTGTGAAAGATAGCTAATACATTGTGGAGACCCAGGCAAAAATCCAAGCCTTTTTCATTTCTGGTTCATTTTATACTTCTCAAAATTTGAAGGCAATGAGAGAATGCCACATACTGTGTCCAGTTACGCATTGCTTAGTAAATACTGCTGACTGATTGGCTAAATAGAAGTCTTTAAAAGTATCATAGGTAACAATGCAACCTTTAAGCCCAGAGTGCAATAATGATAGTAATTACTAGTTTTTGAACCTCTATGCTGTGTCTGAATTACTACTTTATTACCTCAATTATGCATTTTATATGATCTCATTATTAATTTTAAAGATGAAGTCCCAGGGTTCATAATGGCAAGCCATGCTGCCAAATGCTGGAGATGGCACATGGACACAGGCTGCATGTCACAGGATGGCAGACTATTGAGTCTGACCTTTGCTCGCCCTGTAATTTTCTCTTTCTGTTTCTTCAGGCCAGAGCTCAGCCCCTTTCTGGATCTCTGAGCTGAAGGACAACAGCTGAAAAAAACTGTGGGTACAGTTAAGCATAGAAGGATCCATGGATTCCCAGGGTGGGGGACTGGTCTGTTCTTGGCTTAAGAAGAGAAACTGCTAGGAAGTCAATGGGCAGAAGTGAGACTAATGCCTGCCTCACAAAGGATTCTTCTGCCCAACCCCATGAGGCAGGTTGCCCCAGTTTGGGAGCAAGCGGGAAGGAGTGATAGACATCTCAATGGCTTTCTATTTCCCAGCTGGGTCTGTCTCCTGCTTTCTGGGGCATTAGCTCAAGAACTGTGCTGTGGTCCCATTGTGAGGAATTATCCTGTGGCACCATTGTAAGGAATAGTACCTTGGAAGGGCAAGGTTTGGTTTGTGTGGCTAGTCTGATAGGATGGGGGATTAGAGTCAGAACATAATTTGAGACAAATTAAAATGATAAATTCTGGCATATTTGAAATTACAGATTAGGATACATATTTTATATAGAAGATTTCACAGCACTTTATAGAAATTAATAAGAAAACTGAATCACCATTCATTACCACATATTTCAGGCACACTGAGCTCAGAAGAACCCATACCAAGGAATCAATACTTCTGAGGATTTAGCGGGCAATCTATTTATATTAATGTAAATTTGAGTTTTGCTCTCTTCTTATTTCATTTAACTTAATTTGCAAAATTATTTATTTATCTGCTGATTTCAGAATTTCATACAATGTATTTTGATCATCTTCAGATTTCTCCCCTTTCTATACCCTGCCCCAATTTCACGCCCTTCATCTGTCTTTATCTTTTTAAAAAATTATTTATTTTTAAATTTTTGTTTTTTAAAGGCTTGCTTATTCCATTTTTTGTCTCCTTAGTGCTCCTGGGTTGGGGTCTGTGTCCTGGACCTATCAGGCATCACACCAGTAAAGAAAACTGTTTCTATCTCCCAGCATCCATCAGTTGCCAATAAATACTCAGCTAGAGCTGGGGTGTCCTGCCCATTTTCCCCATCCTTGCTGGGCCCCTGTCTGACTTGTACGTGCACAAATCTTGTGCATTCTATCATAAGTGCTTTGGGTTCATATGCACAACTACCCTGTGGTAGCCAGATACCACAATTTCCTGTATGTATCTACTACCTCTGGCTCTTACAATCTTTCTGCCTCTTCATCCATAATATTCCCTGAGCCTTTGGAAGATAAGGTGCAACATAGCTGTCCTCTTTTGGGTTGAACCTTCTGCAGTCTCTCTTATTCTCTGCATGTTGACCAGTTGTGGGACTTTGTGTTAATTATTGTCTGCTGGAAGAAGAACCTTCTTTGGTGAGGGTTGAGAGATATACTAATCTATAAGAATAAGTGAGTTGTTATGTCTCTTTAGCAGAATGATAGTAGTAGGATCTCCCCTCTAGCCTGTGATTTTTCTACTCACTGATTCTTGCCTTGATAACAGCATCAGGTATGGACTCCCTATTGTGAAGCAGACCTTAAGTTCAATTAGAAGGTGGTTGGTTAATCCTATAATATTCATGCCACTATTGCATCATTGGGCATATGCTTGCCTCTCTCTCCCAGGTGCTGGGATTAAAGCATGCACCACTGTGCCCAGCTATTACAAAGGAGGCAAGAATACACAAGATAGCCTATTCAACAAATGGTGCTGGAAAAATCTACTTGCAGAAGAATAATTAATATTAATATCTTTCATCTTGTACAAATATATATTCAAAATGGATCTAGGGCCTTAATTTGAAACTGGAAACACTGAAACATCTAGATGAAAACATAGGGAACACTCTTCAGAACGTTGAAGGTAGGCAAGAACTTTTGGATCAGAAGCTTAATAGCACAGGAACTAGTTTTTATAAATTTGGATAATCTGGGCTAATAACTTTTAATTAACCCCAGCAAAACTATGTGCTCTTGTGTCTTGTAACCTGGGCACCTGCTCTCATTTCCTGGGATCCTCAGTTTGGTATGCCACACAAAAAGATAAGGAATGAATGTGGGTATGTGTAAGAATTAACATATTAAAGTGCTGAAAGCAAGCACACTCATCTCCATTGCACACAGTGGAGATTAGGAAGAACACATCACCTTGGGGGAATTAGATATTCTAGAACTAGGGATGATACTTGAATGAACAAGATGTTCTAGAAGTAGGTGTGCAGGTCTGGTAAGATTAGGGTGGAGCCAAGTTTGTACTTCTTCAGTTGAAGCTGAAGAAACCATTTCGAATAAAATTATGGGTGTGGCCTGACTCAGAACACAGTTCCAGAAACAGAGTTCCAACAGATAGTTCCACTGGCACAATGGTTCCCAGAGATATCTAGGGGAACAAGTGTCCTCTAAGTTCAGGCCCACTCTTAAAAACTAAATATAAGAGTTAAGCTATTTGTTCAGGTAATTATAATATTGGTATAGTAACACTGCAAGATAAGACAATATAAAATTAAAAAATGTCTGCACAGCAAAGGAAAACTATCAGTGGAGCATATGGGAAAAAATATTTACTAGCTTTACTTCAGAGAAGGGGTAATATTGAGAATTTAGAAAGAATTGCAGAAATTAAATACTACAAACTGCCAATCAACAACTGGGGCTAATGAACTGAATAAACAGTTTTTTTTTTTAAAGAAAAAAAATGCAAATGGCCAATAAGTTTTTAAAAAAAGTGTTCAACATCCAGCTGGGCATGGTGGTGCATGCCTTTAATCCCAGCACTCAGGAGGCAGAGGCAGGAGGATCTCTGTGAGTTCAAGGCCAGCCTGGTCTACATAGTGAGTTCCAGGACAGCTGGGGCTACAGGGAGACCCTGTCTCAAAAAGACCACAAAAAAGAAATAAAAGTGTTCAACATCCATAGTCATTAAGGAAATGCAAGTTAAATCTACTTTGGAATACCACCTCACTCCAGTCAAAATGGCTATCAATAAGAAATCCAACAACAGATGTAAAAAAGATGCAGAGAAAGAAGAACGATTATTCACTGCTAGTGAGAATGAAAATTATGGAAATCACTTTGGAGGTTTCTCAAAAGAGTATAGACACAACTATCATAAGAGCCAGCGATTTCATTCTTTGGCATAAACCCCAGAAAACCCCATACCTTACCACAGAGATATTTGGCACACACTCTTTATTGCTGCTCTATTTACCGTAGTAAGAAAAAGCAACCAACTTAGATGTCCATCAGCAGATGAATGGATGATAAAAATCAGGTACGTACATAAAATGGAATATCATTCGGTTCTAAAGAAAAGTGAGATCACAAAATTTGAAGGAAAATGGATGAACTTAGAATGTGTAATAAGTGAAATCACCCAATCTCAGGAAGAACAAAAACCCATGTCCTCCCTCATATGCAGATTCTAGCCTAAAATGTATATATGTATGAATGTATACAAATGTACATGTTGGCATAGTAGAGCATTTAGAAAGGAGAACAAGAGGGAGCATTAAGTGGTAAGGAGGATGGAGTTAGGGGAAGGACACAGGAGTCATGAACAAGGATAGGAAAATAACTGCTTTTCTAGTTTTAACTTTGCCTTTCTTTCTTTCTTTCTTTCTTTCTTTCTTTCTTTCTCTCTCTCTCTCTCTCTCTCTCTCTTTCTTTCTTTCTTTCTTTCTTCTTTCTTTTGTGGTGGGTAACTGCATAAAATTTAATTGATAGTGAAAGTGTAAAACCCTAAGCAAAGCTCCGTAGCTTTAGAATGGCCATTCTAACTGTATAGAAGTTCATTGAGATGTATAGTTTGGGACTGGACAAGTATTTGACTGTGTTAATCTAACAGTGAGATGTTTTTATTTGTGAGTTCATTACAATTAGGTGATTTTTATGTTAAGAAACAACAACATAAACAGAACCAAATGCCCTTTGAATAGCTCTCCATTGGAATACTAATTTGTTGTTGAAGATTTATTTGTAGGTGAAGAGCACAGTCAGTGTGACTTGTTTAGATCAGCTCCAGAGGTCAGTAAGTTTGTCTTCATCCTATAGTCTTCCTCAGGATACTGTCATGAATCTTGTATTCTTCAGGCTCGTTTTTTTATGGTTGTTCCCTGCTCCTTGGGTGTAAGCAGGGATCTGGTGAGAAGATGATCCTCCTTTTCAGGTCTCAGTTCCAGGTTCCTTTCATCATCCACCTGAAAAAGCAAATGCCTGTGGATTGTACCTGTGGTCTAAAGGGAGCTCTTGTGATTTCTCTTACTGGTATGCTTTTCTAATTAAGAAAATTGTCCTGGTTTTCGACACTTCATTTTTCTAACTAATGGTCTTTTATTCTGTTTCTTACTGTTTCCCAGGTAAAAGCTTAATGATATAATTAATTAATGAAATTAGTAAAGCCATAATGTAAGATCATCTTCCACTATGACATTTGCATTTTAGATCCTTCAGAAGGTTATATTGTAACCCTGAAGACTTATTTCAGCTCTAAGATTTGGGATCCTTTGATTTTTTTTTGGGGGGGGGCGTCATAAAAGACTTTGATAGCTCACAAATAACATGAAGCAGCTTTACTAAGACAGGGGAAAGGTATCCCTATTCATTTTGGTTTCAGTGATAAAGTCCTATGTATCCTGTACACAGAAGAATTCTAACCTTGTTTCATTTTATCTAACATCAAGACAAAGCGTGTCTCTTTCCCATTAAGTTATGCAAACACGTATATTAAAACCATTTGATTAAGTAAGTCAATTGAATTCCTGGAAATATAAAATGATTCAAAAAGTGGGTAATTGAAATAAAAAGTTGCACTAGATAGTGAATTTGGTAAAGAAAGAAATATAATACTTCTGTGGTGTTATTCAGGTGACCATAAAATATAGACTTGTACACTGATAAACTACAATAAAACATTGGGAGATTGACTATTTTAATTATATTGTGTTAGAAATCTCACTCAAGTTAATTGCAGGATTTTTTTTTATTATTATCAATGACCCATATATATACATATATATGTATATATATACATCTATCTATCTATCTATCATCTATCTATCATCATCTATCTCTATCTATCTCTATCTATCTCTATCTATCTCTATCTATCTCTATCTATCTCTATCTATCTCTATCTATCTCTATCTATCTATCTATCTATCTATCTATCTATCTATCTATCTATCTAAAGAATATTGCTACATTTCCTCCAGAGAAATTTGCAGTGTTTAATCACTTTTTCCTTAATGTTGTATTTCTTGACACAGTTCCACATTCTGTATTAAGACTGTTGATTCCTAATTTCCCTCATGATCTTTAGTTTTCTAATTATAAGAGTTCATAACATACTGGTTGTAATGAGTGGAAAATAATGACCTTGAATTTTGAGTCTCAAAAATTAAAAAAAAAGAAATAGTCATTTACTATAAAGGTTATTTATCGGTTCTTGATTTAAAAGTTTTCTGAAAACCAGAATTAGAATGAAACTTTCTTAACTTGACAAATGCCATCTGCTTGCTTCCTATCATTAATTTGATACCTATTTATTCAATACCTTGTTAATGTTTTAACCATCACGACAAAGAGAAAGAAATAAATTCACATGGATTTGAAAGGAATTAATAAAACTATTTTGATTGGCAGATAATATGATCATGTGTGAAGAAAACGCTGTGTAATTTATAAAAAGTCTGTTAAAACTAATAATTGAATCAAGGCAAAGTTTACGTTATCTGATTAATATAGACTAGACAATTGAATAGTTGCAACTGATAGTTGTTCTAATTTGTTTATTTTTTTGTGATGTGATAAAACACTTACCAAAAACAACTTGGAAGAATAAGGGTTTATTTGACTTACAGGTTATACTTCATCAAGGGAAGCCAAGGCAGGAGCTGAAGCAGAGACAGAGGAGGATGATTCGCTCCTGCCTGGCTTCCCTGGCTGCTATCAACCACATTCTTAATACAACTCAGGCCCACTTATCCAGTGGTGACCCCACCCACTGGCCTGGGCCCTCCAACATCAATTAGCAATTAAGAAAATGCCCCAACCATAGACATGCCACAGACCAATCTGATGAAGGAAATTTGGCAATTGAGGCTCCCTCTTCCAAAGTTTGGGTCAAGTTGACAGTTGAAACTAACTATGACAATAGTAATTAGGAAAATAATCTGAAAAACTATTATTTTCATTGGTAACATTAAAAAAAATCAAACACCTAAAAATGAAGCTAATGAAGAAAGTGTAAGACACAACACTGAAAATTATAAAACAATGCTAAAAGAAATAGATATGTTTGCATATTGGTAGACTCAATATTGTTAAGATGCTGTAGTTAGGTGTTACAAGCTTGTAATCCTAGCTTTCAGGACAATGAGGCAGGATGATGTGAGTGAGCTTGTGATGAGGCACCTTGGGACTGACCATAGCTATGCCATGTTACAACCCTAGCTAATCCCAGCAATTGGAAACTAGAGGCAGTTGTCTCAAAGTGTGTGAAGAGAAAAGTTTGGCCCAGCTACCAGGATGTGGGTTTGAGAAAAAGGTCAGCATATGCCTCATTGCTCTGGCTAACTGCTTTTCTAAAGCTTTTGAATTTTTTGCTTGGCTTGCACCTGCAGAAAGAAACTGTTAGGAACGTTTTCATCCCTGAGCTATGAGAAATTGTTGGAGGAAGGACTTTGATTTTTCTGTATAAAAGCCTACCCTGAGAAAGACTTGGGGCTATACTTGGGACCTGAATGCCCAGTGTGGTCACCGGCCAGCTATAAAGACTTTCTTTTGGCTATTTTCTGTGTCTGAGTGGTCTTCTCTGGTGGGTTTCCTCATAATAGGGTTGGCACCTGCCTGGTCTGTATAATCAGCTCCAGGTCATCTAGAGCTATATAGAAAGACCTTATCTCAACAAACAAACAAACAAACAAATAAACAAACAGAAAATGTTCATTTCCCTACAAATTGATAATTATATTCAAATGAATCTCAGTCATAGTCATAATAAAGTTTTGTTTTGATTTTGTTTTGGTGTTGGGTATTGAACTCAAGGCCTTGCACATGCTAAGTAAATGTTCTACCCAGAATATACATATTCATGACTCAGCCACAAACTCAAAGAAATAATAAATTTGAAAACTTTTGAAGAAATTGACAAATTATGAAATTTAAATAGAAATGCAGAGTCTAACATATTCAATGTAACCAAAAGCACCTTGAAAAAGAACCAAGTGTGGAGATTTTCAGTACCTTATTTAAAGAGTTCATTATTTGACTAAAAATAATCAAACTATTGAGGCTAGATTAAATAGATCAATAAAACACAATACAGACAAGAAATATTCAGTTGTTTTTTCATTGTGGCACTTAGTCAATAGAGAATCCATTAGGGAAAAGGAGTCTTTTTAACAAATGGTAGTGGAACTCTGGATATTGGTTCAGAAAATGTGACACTCTGGCATAAATAAAATTATTATCATTTTAACGTGCTCATAAATGAAAATTAATCTGAACTAGATCATATACTTAGATATAACAGACTGGACTATGAAACATATTAAAAAAGACCAAAGGAGATTACCTTGAGGTAAGCACAGATATCTTAGGACAAAAGACAGGAATTATGAAAATATCACAAGATAAACTTTATTGAAATGGACAATTTGCTTAATCAAAACACCACGGGCATGGAGTAGGATGAAAATAACGGACAAATGAACCATAGGTTGGGAGAAAATATTCTCAATGCACACGTCTGAGAAAGGACACATCCAGAATATATAGATCACCCACAATATACAAATCAATAAAGTCATAGATGAAAGACTTAAAGAAACACTCCACAAAAGAAGATTAAAAAATATGACACACACAAAAGTAATTCAACACCATTGATTATAAGACAATATGATTTTTAACCACAATGAGACATCATTTCATATTCACTAGAATGGCTAAGATAAAAAGCCTTGACAGTTCCAAAATGTAGCAAGGATGTGGAACAACAACAGAAATCATTTCAGCACTATTATGAAATTAATTTAAATTTATATTTCAGGTAAATTCTGTTAAAAGTTATGTAAGTTATATGACAAAATTATTTCTTGATTATTTTATTCCTCATACATTTATCTAACAATTGTGTATTTAGAATTCATCATGGGTGAATCAAAGTCTGTGCATCCAAGGAGTGTGTAGACAGATTTGCAAATTGAAACCTTGCTAAGACAACCACCACATAGCTAGTGTTACCACATTTTCTTGATGTTCAGACACATATATTAATTTACAGCTAATTTCAAAATAAATCTGACGACTGGTTTGTTTTTCTTACCAGAAAGTGTTTATTAAATCAATAGTACACAATACAGTTGAGGAAACACATTTAATAAATCTAGCTATTATGTTCAAATCAGCTAGTTGCTCTGTCTGGAGGAAGTTAATATTAAAATACAAAGGAATTAAAAGAAGAGGGAGAAAGACCAGAAAATGGAGACAGGGAGGTGGGAAGAGGCAGTGAAAGGTAGGTGAACAAGAGCAAAGTACATTTTTTCTGTCTCTTGCAGTTACATCAGGACATGTACTCACATCTAGAGATTTGCAGCTAAGATCCACAAATAAGAGAGAACATAGGCCACTTGTTTTTCCAAGTCTTTGTTACCTCAGTTATTATAACCATTTCTACTTCACTCATTTACCTTCAAATTGCATGATTTTGTTTTTCTTTGCTGCTGATTAGAACTCCATTGTGTCAACATACCACATTTTCATTATCTTTTAGTCAGTGGAGGGATATTTAGGTTGTTTCCATTTCTTAACTATTGTGAAAAGAGCAGCAACAAACATGGTTGTGCAAGTATCTCTGTAGTAAGATAAATCTGATAGGTATATGCCAAGGAGTGGTATAACTGAATCATACAGATTTATTTTATTTTATTTTATTTTGGTCTCTTTGGTCTCCCTATAGCCCCAGCTGTCCTGGAACTCACTGTGTAGACCAGGCTGGTCTTGATCTCACAGAGATCCGCCTGCCTGTGCCTCCCAAGTGCTGGGATTAAAGGCGTGCGCCACCACACCTGGCTATTTTTGTTTTTGTTAAAGAGTTCTCTCACCCATCACTGCAGAGGCCCAGGTTGCCCTTGGTCCCATCCCCATACACCAGGGCTGAGGAGACACAAGGCAAGTTGTAGCAGCCACAGATACAGACCCCAGGACCTCACACCATGTCTTTGGAGAAGACCTTCAAGCAGCTCCACAGTATCAAAGAATAGAAGATGCCAGGCTCATTGAGAGCAGCACCCCATCAAGATCCTGGTGATAATAGAATGATACAAGGGTGAGAAGCAGATGCCTGTCTTGGAAAAAACCATGTCACCATGAGTGAGCTCATTAAGATAACTAGAAGGCTCTTACAGCTCAGTGCTCACCAAGCTTTCTTCATGGTGAAAGGACAAAGCATTTGAGCGTGTCCTTACCCATCTCCTGGGTGTATGAGATTGAAAAGGATGAAGACTGCTTCCTGTACATGGTGTACACGTCCCAGAAGACATTTGGGGTGAACTTGGCTGTGTAGGACTCAACAAGATCTGAAGATTTTTAAACCCTTACCAAGGAATATAAAGAGACATTACCAACTGCGGTTGGTCAGTTCATCTCAGATCAGAATGTAGGCACCCACCTACGGTGTTAGGAATTGTTTGTATGTCAGCCAGAAATATTGAGCTCCATATGAATGCATTCAGCTTTGGAAAACTATCGTTTAATCTAGCTCTCTTGTTCTCAATTTTTTGAACTTTAAAAATAATATTCTTCACATAGGCAGAACTGGTAAAAGAAAGGAGCCAGGGGCTCTTCCCAAGCCCATGTGACCCCTAAGGAATAGATCCTCAAACGACCTTAAGAGTAAAAATAAATTGGTTTATCTGGACCAACTGTATGGCCTTAAACACCCAAAAGGAAAGTATAACCAAAGATTAAAGGGGCCAATATAATTTCAGAAGAGTCCATATGCATAGCTAAAGGCTACATAACAAGCAACAATGCCAGACAGGCGATGCCTTCTTTGAGTTGTTGGTCAGAGTAGCCAAACGGACTCCCAGACAGTAACCCAGCACAGAACTGGGAAAATGAACAGCAGACCCCAATCTTATCTAAAGGAATATTGACAACTGATTACTGCTAGATGAGGAACAGCTGACCCTCCTAAAACAAAGACCTCTAGATAGGCTGACTAGATTCATCAGAAGGGCAAGAGTGCTGACAACACAGCAGACAGTAGCA
>NW_008329142.1:1673208-1673566 GCF_000622305.1 Nannospalax galili | reverse complement strand
AGGGTGCCAACTGTGAAGTGGGTGTATAGTCGAATAAGATGGTTTGGGATGTTCTGTGTGATACACACACACATACACACACAAACCAACAAATTTTTTAAAAATGTATTATATTTGAGGAGGAAGCATGGAAATTTATGTCATGCTAATTAGTAGAGGTGATAAACAATACCATTGGAATCTGCCCGATGACTTTACAGAAATACACAGGTGCCAAGGATCTAAGTGCCACCGATTATGACTAGTAATAATCAGATACATACAGATTAGAGATGCATGTGCCAACATCTCAGTGTTAGTAGCAAAAACAATGAGTCTTTCTGCAAGGAACAATATATTCCAAAATGAAACGTAGATC
>NW_008329142.1:1653791-1673178 GCF_000622305.1 Nannospalax galili | reverse complement strand
TTATATCTTACAGGGCTTATACTGAGTTCAATAATATATAACTGCATTAATTCAACTGTGAACCTAGAAATTTGCACCCACTTGCGAAAGAGATGTACTGTTGCTCTGTAGTGTGTTACTGAATATGTTAAAACTGTAGTGAAAAGCTTCTAATCATGTAGTTATTAAAAATTTAAAAAAGTAAAAAAATGATATTCTTTGCATCATAAAAAGAATTCTCCATACTGATTTCCAGTGGTTGCACCAGCTAGTTCTTTCCTGCACCTATATCTTGTAGGTTACTGTCTATCAGCTTCAGCATTTAGGATTTCACATTGAAGTCTTTGATCCATTTGGAGTTGACTTTTGTGTAGGTGATAGATAAGGCGTGAGAGGGGAATAGCAGGAGATAGGTATTATCAAGGGAAAATGTGGGTATTAAACTGGAAAGGGAAGAGGGAGGGTTATACAAAGAACGAAGGCGGTGAAGGAGAAGAAGGAACTTGAGAGACTGGGATAGTAGGAGACAGGTGCTTTCAAGGGGGAAATGGGTAAAATGCGGATACTTAACTGGGAAGGGAGGAAGCAGGGTTATACAGGGGGAGAGAGAGGTGAAGATAAATGATGCTTAGGTAGTGTGAAAAATCAGAGGGAAATGTATGCATTTAAAAGTCTACTGAAAAATACATATACAATATACATATGGGTGTATTTGTATAGCTGAAGACTTCATAACCAAAAAAAAAAAAAAAAAAAAAAAAAAAACCAAACAAAAAAACCCCACCTTTCTTCAAGTCTTCAAGTTGTTGGTCAGGGTAGTTCAAGAGATGCCAAAATAATGCAGGCTATTGCCACAGCTCTTGATTTCCTCTCAGAACTTGAAGGTACTACCCTATTGCTGATGACTGTATATACTTCTAACTCAGGACTTGTAGCATTGGACCTGGATCTGACCTGGAACTCCCTTCCCTGAAGACTAGCTCTCATAGTATCAGAGGACACTGTGCAAGCTGCCAAGGAAGAAAACCAATGGATGCTCAACCCAGCTATAAAACCCAATAACCACAACAATGACTGGAGCAGTAAAGAGAAACTCATTTATCCTGAAAGAAAGCTGGAGTTCTTTGGAACAGAAAGAGTAGGGCATTTCAAGGAGAAAGAGCAGTATGCTAAAGGAATAACCACATAAAGCAAGCTCAGGAAGTGGCAAAGTAGGCTACCTGATCATCATCTATTTAGACTGGAAAGCCTATAGCCATGTAGCCAGCTCAATCTGCAGCTCTGTTTAGGGGCAATGACGTCCTCCCCCCTCTCATGTGTGTGTAATTTTACAAGGGAAAATTGAAGAACTAGCCATGGAAAATGTCTCTCTGTCAGTAATTCCCATTCAAAGGACTTGGGAAACATCAAATAGGCAATGAAGTTTCTTGAGAAAAATGTCCCTAATTTTCAATGTAATTTGAAAGTCACTGGAACAATGAAGACTGTCAAAGCACTCTCCTGTGAAATTGGGCAGGAGAAGAAGGGATCAGAAACCCTGGGTCTTGAGTTCTAAGAAGCTTTAGTGAAGCTTAAGTATAAAGTTGTTGCATTACGACATTTATTAGACAAATTTGTCATTGTGATGGGTTTCATCTTCATAAATTCTCATAAACTATATTATTGCATTTTCTTTAAATTCTTAAGTGCGTGATTGAGAGTACTTTAAATCTATAAGAAGATTGGGGTGGTATTACTTTATAATGTGTGCCAATTTGATAGGCAAAAATGTAATATTTAAAAGGTAAATATATAAGCACTCTGAAGTCTTAAATTTGCTTTTCTGTTTCCCAGCAAATTTTATGGAAAATGGGAAAATATTTATTTTCCTGAGGGCAAGGGAAAAGGAGGCCTCATGTAACTGTATCAGATTCTGGGGTTTCTATTCTTTATTGCCCATAAATGTAAAAGCAGGTTTAATTATTCCTGTAGCTCCTGTCATTGATTCTTTGGGTGTTATTTTCTGGTTGGGTAGGGTGGAAGTACTTCTTGCCTAATAATAAGGTAGTGCAGTTGACAGACTTGCAAATTAAGTGCAAATATAATACTTCAAAATATGTAATCTCATGTTTCTGCTTATTTATTTTTTTAAAAAAAATTTAATTTTTGTGTATTTCATACAGAACATCTCAATCAATGTTAGTCATCTTTATACCCCTTTCCCCACTGGTACCTTCCATACTCCCTCACTGGAATTCATACATTCTGTCATTTGTGTTTAGGCTTAATTGTGTCAAGTTAGTGTTCCCAGATGTTCCTCAGTGCAAGTTCATCTGCTGAGGTCTAGTCAGCCTATCTAGAGTCCCTTGCTTTAGGAAGATCAGCTCTTCCTCACCAATCAGTAATCAGTTGCCAATATTTTTTCAGCTAAGATTGGGGTCTGCTGTCTAGTTCTATGCTGAGTTTTTGTCTGCTTGAGTTTGCATGGGTCTTGTGCATGATGACACCATTACTGTGAGTCCATATGAGTAGGGTCCCAGGAGCTTTTAGGACTTTATTTCCATATGGTCATGCTTCTTTTGCACCAGATGGAGACTATTACAAGTTCTACAACTGGTCACACACGGACATTGTCTATGAATTGCCTAAGCGTAAGTGGAACATCTACAGTGCAACCTCTATACCACAGGCTAATAGAATATAGAACAAGGGTTAAAGAGGATACTTAAAAATTTCTCAATTCTCATTAATGAACTCCTTCATGCAACAGAGGCCAGGGACACAAAAGGCCACAAAATGGCCAAAGAATAGTGATTAAGAGTCTGCAGAACGCTGATCCTTGGATGGGACTCCTATATTAAGTTTCTGCTTATTTTTTAAAACATTCACCATTTCTTTTTACTTCTTATGATCATTACATTTCAACTACAGTCCCTAATGAGATGCTGACAACTATGTTTTTACACACTCTACAGCACATTATCTTTTAAAACTCTTTCTTAAGGAACCTTGATATCTAGAAGAGATTATTGTTATTGTGATAACTGGTGCCCTGTGTAGTCTGGTTCTACAGTGTTTGTCAAGTCAAGATTGTGCTGCTCCAAGTATTTCTTGCAAATAAGACATTGGTGTATTCACTGGGCCAGGATCTTGGTCAAGAACTTATTGGAAACAGCTTCTAAATTCCACAAAGTCTTTTATTTTTCATGTTTTGTCATTCATTACTTATTGATGAGGAAAAGTAGACTATTACTGAGATTAAGAACACAGCAAAACACCATAAATGGCACAGTCTGTGTTCAAATCTCAGTTCTGATCCATACCTGCTAGGAGATCATGTTTTCATCCTTTAGTTTTATGGGTATCAAATGAGTTGATATAAAGAACAGTGCTTTGCAAAGAGCGTGCACTTGGTAAAGGATAGATCTTCATGTTGTTTGCTTGCTTTGATGTCAGATGTTGGGTGGTGTCCAGGCAGTGGAAACATTACATTCCAAACCTTCCCAAGCTGTGCCCTTTGAGCCACTCTGCTTTGTGCTCTGCTCTGCCTCACCAATGGCACACAGTAGCAATCATTTACATGGAAAATATTTGTTTATAAAATCAGCTCCCATGTAGTCAGTGAGGTTCTGTCAAGGCCCAATATCCACTGATTCCACAAATGTGTTAGAGAAATCTAATCATAACAGTTTTAGTACCTCAAACAGGCTACTAAATTGGAATCTGTTATAGACAAATTAAAAACCCAGATACTTCTCACTTTGGACTTATTCAATCCCAAGCATTAGTGGGAGAATGGATCAGTTGACTTCACTATCCTACCAAATTTGAAAACAAAGTTTAATAAGGTTATTTTCTTTATTTTCAGGAAGGGAGCCAACTGCTTTCTGATTGGATTTGAGGACCACTCCACAGGTTAGAATACACGTCTGGTACTCTAAACCTAGTCAAAAGCTGGGCATGTTACAGGTCCTAGAGGGGAACTGTCTACTGCTATTTTGCTAAATGGACACATAGTCAAAGTACCTTAGAAATATTCAAGTTTGTACCCATGGACTAGTGCTACCCTGAGCCTTGGGCAGAGAAGCTTCTTTCTGCAGTGTGTGATAGTTAATGCAAGGATCCATAACTCACCAAAGTACTAAGAATAAATGATTCTCAAACTCTCAGCCCTAAAGAGACATTTATATCACTCACTCCAAGGCAAGGAGACATTGTGGAAAAGCAGGAGGAAGGAAGGGGAGGAGTGCTATGAAATGCTATCTTCTGGATATGATATGGCTGCTGAAATCATAAACACATGCAGCTGTGGACACCTTCAACATTCTCTCATGTGTCTGGGGTGATGAGGCTCATGAAGCTCCAGTCCTCCCTGAAAAGCTATTGGCAGTTAGTGATGTAGCCAGTGATAAGTTGCCTATTCTCTAGTAAATAAAATCCCCACTAATTTTCATGCAAATAACCCTAATTATGCAGTGATAAATTGCTTATTCTCTAGTAAATAAAATCTCCACTAATTTTCTTGCAAAAAACCCTAAATAAAAGCAGCGGTAATACATACACACACACACACACACACACACACACACACACTCAGTGGTAACACACACACTCAATGGTAACACACACACACACACACACACACACACACAGACAAAGAGAGAGACAGAGACAGAGCCAAGGAGTGTAAGGGGAGTGACTATGATCACAACACATTTCTCTCTCTCTCTCTCTCTCTCTCTCTCTCTCTCTCTCTCTCTCTCTCTCTCTGTCTCTCTCTGTCTCTGTCTCTCTCCATTGTGTAAATGTACCACATTTTCCTTTTTAATTCATCAGTTGAGGAATATTTAGGTAGTTTCCATTTCTTAGCTATTGTGAAGAGCTCAGCGACAAACATGGACATATAGGTGGCTCTGCAGTAGGACGAGTCGTTTGGGCATATGCCAAGGAGTGGTATCATTGGATCATATGGTAGGCTCATTTTTAGTTTTTTGAAAGTTCTCCACACTGCTTTTCATAGTGGTTTGCACAAGTTTGGATTCCCATAACCAGTGACTGAGCATTCCTTTTCTCCACATTCTCACGAGCATTTGGTGTCGTTCATTCTTCTGATCTTATCCAGTCTGACTTGGGTAAGATGGAATCTTGAAGTGGTTTTTATCTGCATTTATCTAATTACTAAGAATGTTGAGCACTTTTTAGGTATTTCTTAGTCACTTTTATTTTAGTTTGATTGGGTCATTTATTTTCTTGTTTCTTTGCTTTTTGAGTTCTTTGTATATTCTGGATATTAATCCTCTTTTTGATGTGTAGCTGGTAATGATTTTTCTCCCACTTAGTGGGTTTTCTCTTCCTTTCTTTGGTTGTTTCTTTTACTGTACAGAAGCTTTGTAGTTTAATGGGGTCCCAATTATTGATTGTTGACCTTAATGCCTGAGCAGCTGATGTCCATTTAGAAAGTCCTTTCCTATGCTTATATCTTGGAGGGTACTACCTATGTTTTCTTCTAGAAGTTTCAGAGTTTCATGTTTTATATTGATGTCTTTGATCCATTTGGAGTTGCCTTCGGTCAAGGTGAAAGATAAGGTCCAATTTTAGTCTTCCACAGGTGGAGATCCAGTTTTGCCAACACCATTTGTTGAAGATGCTGTCTTTCCTCCATTGTGTGTTCTTGCCACCTTTGTCAAATATCAGGTAACTGAAATTACATTTACCCATGTTTGGGTCTTCTATTGTGTTCCATTGATCTACATATCTATTTTTGTGCCAGTATCGTTAGGTTTTTATGACTATAACTCTATAATCTAATCAGAAATCTGGTATGGTGATCTCCCAACATTGCTCATTTTGCCAAAGATTACTTTGGCTATCTGGGGTCTTTTGTGATTCCATATGAATTTTAGGATGATTTTTTTTCAAGCTTTGTGAAGAATATCATGAGGATTTTGATTGGCATTGCATTGAACTTATAGATTGCTTTTGGTAAGATAGTCATTTTCACAATATTGATTCAACGAATCCATGAGAATGGTAGGTCTTTCATCTCCTAGTGTCTTCCTCCATCTCTTTCTTTAAAGATTTGAAATTTTCATTGTAGAGGTCTTTAATGTCTTTGGTTAGATTTATTCTTAAATATTTTTTGACATAATTGTGAGTAAGAGGGTTTCCTGGAATGCTTTTTCTGACAGCTTGTTATTGGCATTTAGAAAGGCTACTGATGTTTGTAAGTTGATTTTGTGACCTGCCACTTTATTGAAAGTATTAATCATTTCTAACAGTTTTCTAGTAGAATGTTTGGGATTGCTTATGTACACTATTATATCATCTGCAAATACAGATAATTTGACCTCTTCTTTTTCAATTAGTACACCTTCAATTTCCTTCTCTTGTCTTATTTCTCTTGTAAGATTTTCAAGCACTATAATAAAAAGGAGTGGAGATAATGGACAGCCTTGACTAGATCCTGATTTTAATGGGAATGCTTCCAGTTTTTCTCCATTTAGAATGATGATGGCTATGGATTTGTTGTATATAGCTTTAATTATGTTGCGGTATGTTCTTTTCAGACCAATTCCTTCTAGGACTTTTAACATGAATGCATGTTGGATTTTGTCAAAGGCCTTTTCTACATCTGTTGAGATGACCATGTGGTTTTTGTCTTTAAGACCATTTATGTGTTTTGTTACATTTATTGACTTATGTATATTGAACCATCCCTGCATCCCTGGAATAAAGCCGACTTGGTCGTGGTGGATGATCTTTTTGATGTGTCTGTATGTGGTTTGTATTTTGTTGAGTATCTTTGTCATCTATGTTCATTCATCTATTGTTCATGGGTATATAGTTTTATTTTTTGTTGTATCTGTAGCTGGTTTGGTATTAGAATGATACTGGCTTCGTAGAAGGAGTTTGGGAGTTCTTGCTCTGTTTCTACCATTTTGAATAATTTAAGCAGTATTGATTGTAGAATTCTGATGGGCTTGGGCTTTTTTATAGTCAGGAGGTTTTTGTATTACTGTTTCAATTTCCATATTTGTTATGGGTCTGTTTAAACTGTTGATCTCTTCTTTGTTTAACTTTGGTGGTGTCCATGATTTTAGAAATTCATCCATGTCTTTTAGATTTTTGAATTTAATGGAGTATAGATTTTTAAAGTATTCCCTTACAATTTTCTGGATTTTTTTTGGTGTCTGTTGTGATGGTTCCCCTTTCTCCTCTGATTTTGTTGATTTGGATTACCTCTTTTTTTTCTTTTGGTTAACTGGGTTAAGGCTTTGTCTACCTTGTTTAACTTTTCAAAGAACCAACTCTTAGATTCGTTGATTTTTTTTTTTTTTGGTACTGTTTTCTTTGTTTCTATTTCATTAATTTCTACTCTGTTATTTCTTCTTGTCTACTAGGTTTGGGGTTGGTTTGTTCTTGCCTTTCCAGTGTCTTGAGTTTTACTGTTAAGTTATTTATATGTGTGCTTTCTGATTTTTTAATGTAGGCACTAAAAGCTATAAACTTCCTTCTTAGGACTGCTTTTTAAGGTGTCCCAGAGGTTTTGGTGCATTGTATTCTCATTTTCATTTAGTTCCAGGAATACTTTTATTTCTTTCTTAATTTCTTCTTTGACCCATTCATCATTCAGAAGTCTGTTGTTCAACTACTAGTACAGCTACTAGACCTTCTTTTGCTGTTGATTATAAGCTTCATTGTGTGGTGATCTGATGGAATGCATGGAATTAGTCCATTTTTTTTTTTTTGTAGTTTTTGAGATTTGTTTTTAGAAAAACCTGCATGGGCTACTGAGTAGAAAGTGTATTCTTTGGTGCTTAAGTGGAATATTCTGTAGATGTCTGTTAGGTACATTTCATGTAAGATGTCATTTAATTTACATGTCTTTCTGTTTATTCTTTTTCCAGTTGACCTGTCTATTAAAGATAGTGGGGTATTAAAGTCATCTACTATTACTGAGTTGGGGTTAATCTGTTTTCTGTAGTACTGGAGTACAGTTTTTATGAAATTGGTTGCTCCAGAGTCTGGTGCATATGTGTTCATGATTGTAATACCTTCTTGAGCAATTGTTCCTTTCATTAGAGTTAAGTAACCCTCTTTATCTCTTATGGTTAGTTTTAATTTGAAGTCAATTTAGACAGATATTAGAATTGCAATAGCTTCTTGCTTCTTAGAGCCATTTGCTTGGAATATTTTTTTCCCATCCTTTCACCCTAAAGTAGCTTCTATCCTTGAAGATGAGATGAGTTTCTTGAAGATAACAAAAAGATGGCTTCTTTCTTGATCCTTTCCAATAGCCTGTGCCTTTTGACAGGGGAGTTGAAGCCATGAAATTTAGTGTTATTATTGAAAGATGTGTATTGGATACTGTGATTTTAGCTTTGTTGTTTATGTGGCCCTATTTTGTGTTTCTGTTGTTATACCTTTCTTTGTTTTCTTTCTGTAGCCACTTGGGTATACTAATTCCTTCTTTGGACCTTTGTATTGCTTCAAATGTTCTCTGTAGGTCTGGTTTGGTGGACATGAATTCTTTCATCCTATTCATGCCATGAAAATTTTTCCGTTTCCCCTCAACCTTGATAGATAGTTTTGCTGGATAAAGTATTCAGAATTGGCATTCATGGTCATTTATAACCAGGAATGCTTTGGCCCAGTCTCTTCTGGCTTTCATAGTTTGCATTAAAAAGTCATCTGTAATTCTGTTTCCTTTATATGTAACTTGTTGTTTTTCTCTAGCACCTATCAGTACCCTCTCTTTGTTCTGTACATTTAGTGTTTTTACTATGGTATGCCATGGGGAGTTTCTGTTCTGGTCATGTCTAATTGGTGTTCTATGTACTTTTTGAATCTCTACAGGTAAGTCTTTCCTTAATTTAAGGAAATTTTTTTCTGTAATCCTGTTGAAGATCTGTTCAATGCCATTGGTCTGAGATTCTTCTCCTTACTGTATGCCTATAATTCATAGATTTGGTCTTTTCATGTTGTCCCATATTTCCTGAGTATTCCATTCCCGTTTTTGTTAATTTTACATAGCCTTTGTTTAAGGAGTCCTGATCTTCAACTTTATCATCAAGTCTTGATGTTCTGTTTTCTATTTCATTCCTTCTTTTTGTGAGGCTTTCTCCTGTTGTTTCCAATTGACTTACTGACTTTTTCAATCTTGTGTTCATTTCTGTTTGAATTTTTTCACTACTTCTATCTCTTTTACAAATTCACTTTTCACTCTTTTATGAATTGTTTTTGATATTTCATTAAGCCATGTATTTGCATAAGGCACAAGTTTATGATTTTCCTCTGAGTTCTATGAGTTGTATGTCTGTGTTTTCTTTAAGTTCTTTGATTGTGTTTACTATTTTTATTTTAAATTCTGTGACCTGGGGTTCTTCATGGTGGCCTAGTGGTTTTATTGGAGACATATTCCCTTGGTTTTTCATATTATTTGTTTTGTTTTGTGTCCAGTAGGAATGGGGTTATGTGTCCAGTAGGAACTCCTACCCTGCTTTTGTTTAATTTAATTTTGGTTCTGTTTCTATTGTTTGTGTAGCATGGTTGCTTTTTGCTCAGGTATGGAAAATAAATTGGTTTGCGTTTCAGGTTCTTGGAGTGTAGTAGACTAGTCTAGGTGGATGGTGGGACACAGTGATAGGTAGGCTGGTCAGGGTAGTAGGAGTCTATGCTAGGGAGTTTAGCTAGTCTGGGTTAGGAAGCTAGTCCAGAGATCTGAGGTGGAGGAATTGGAGCCTGCCTGGGTCCAAGGCTGTCAGGGGACAGGGTGGGGGTGGGTGAGAGGAATGGAATAGAGACGTGGTGGGTGGGATCTGATTTACCAGAGTCCTGGGGGGAGGGGCAGTTCTGTCCCACTGATTGGGAGCCAGGGAAGATGGGAGTAGGGGACAGCCTGAGGAGGGGTTTAGCAATCTACGCTAGGGTGTTTAGCTAGTCTGGGTTAGGAAGCTAGTCCAGGGATCTGAGGCTGAAGAATTGGAGCCCACCTGGGTCCAAGGTTGTCAGGGGACCTTTTTTGGCCTTCTTGAGACAGGGTCTCCCTACAGTCCCAGCTGTCCTGGAACTCACTATGTAGATCAGACTGGCCTTGAACTCACAGAGATTCACCTGAACTCACAGAGATCTGCCTCTTGAGTGGAGTGCTGGGATTAAAAGCATGTGCCAACATGCCTGATTAGAGATTATTTTATGAAACACAAACCCAAAGATGTTTGAAGTTCACTATATAGATTATAATGAATTGTTTTCCTGATACTCAAAAATGCATCTATCACCTATGTGTCAATCCATCTATTTACCTAATTATCATCTATCTACCTCTATCACTTATCCTCTATTATCTATGTTTTATCTCTCTATCTTCTATCCTCTATCTATCCTTATTAGGTGTATTTAAACAAATGCCCTTTGAAGTTGGATGCCCCTTGCCATTCCTCTGCAGCTTGACTTTCTTTCTCTTCTTGCTTTATTCAGACAACTGCTTATCTCTTGTTGTAGTTTTTTTTTTTTTTTTCCTTATAGTTTGTCTTTTTGGGTTTCTATCCTAGGAAAAAAGTTGCTGTAATTTGAGATTTCAGGTTGGGCAAAGATGTGAGTTTTTCTACCTTCTATGGGACCCAGAAGCTGACAATCTGTTTTCTAATTTATATTTTAACTTAGCTTTATAGCAAGATCATCTTCTCGTATTGTTGAATCCTTGACTGTTTCACATTTTAGTGGTTATTTTGCATTTCACTTTATAGAAATGTGTTAGTATAATGTCTGATAGCTGGTCCAAATCCCCAAAGATTTCTGTACATTTCTCAGGTATTTTATCCTTTGTTTTCAGTATATTAAACAACATGTTTTTCTTCCTGTCTTCTCACTTAACAGCATTGTTTTATCATCAACACTATCACTTTAGCGAGAGGAACGGAATACAAACTCTAACATGTAAGTTTCCTTCTTGTACCTACTGTCCTTTGAGCATTATTTCCAACTAATTTTGCGAAGATGAAGGTATGAAAATCCTGCATAAGCTGCCCTCAGCTTTCCCAAGGTGAAAGCTGGCAAAATCCAGGAGGCAATGAAAGACCAAAGGAAAACATGAGCACAAAGGACATACACCATCTAACAAAAAAGCCTCTCAGTGCAAGTAGACCCTTTCTTACCCAGGTGAGAAGAAATAATAAAAGCGCCTTATCAGCCAACTTGATCTGGAGTGGAAAGAATGAGAGCAGTCTTTGAAGCTGCTTAATAAGGCAGGATGGACTTGGTGGGAGCCTTTTAGACATAGTTGGCATTCTAGTCGTAACCTTTCAGGACACAGTCACTGCCCTTCTGTCAATTACTGCCACCTTTTCATTGACAAGCCTGATGGGTTATAAGTACATAAATCTTCCAGATGCATGGAAGAGGAAAAAAAAACAAAACAAAACAGGTGGTTAATGCTGTCATGTTTCTGGGGGCAGAAACTAAGGTTCATAAAAAGAGGAAACCATTGTAGGAAAAGAAGGTTGAGAGTTGATTTTCAACAAAGAAATGTATCAGTATATCTGTTTTTCTGGGGATTTAGTGTAAGGGTGTTTCTCTGCCTTTTTCTGACATAGTTTTTAAATGGGTCTTCATGAAAACTGACAGTTCAAATTTTTTCTCTTTCTCCATTTTTACATCTTGTTATCAGCTAAATCTTCCAGTGGATTCCCACCTGAACCCGATCCTAATTCCAGAAGCACAAAGCCAGGGTTCTTTGTGTCCACTACATCTATTTTGTCTTTCCATGACTTAAGACTAAATCCCACAGTGAAACATGTATAAACACAAAATAGATGGGATTAGACCACACTGTTTGGTTAATCTCAGTTTACAAAACCCCTTCTCTCTGTTGAAAGGCTGCCACAGAAATTCAGCAAAAGCAATTTGCAAACCAAATGTGAGAACTCTGTGCACTATGGGTAGAGAGGAGCTCAAAAATAGCTTACTTTCCTAGAGCCTTTCTGAAAAACCCTATGAATATTTTTGAGGGCACATGACCTCTGGTCAGTGCTTTAAATTATTATCATGAGGGAGAAAGGAACACAGTAAAATTTTTGTCCAAAAATTTAAGAAAAGCACAACCTCCAAGAACCTTTACAAGTTTAGTTAAAACTAGCCCTCCAACTCATTTTTTTTTCTTTTACAAAACCTTTATTGAGAATTTCATACATGCATATAAGGTGTTTTGATCAAATCCATGCTTCTTCATTTCTTTTAGCCCCATTTGCTCTTTTTTTTAATAAATAATTTATTGAGAATTTCATACATGCATGTAAGGTGTTTGGATCAAATCCATGCCCACTCCCTCCCTTCCAACATTACCCCTCTCTGAAAAGGTAACCCTAAAAGCTTTTAAGGATTAGATACAAGCTCCCAAATAGTTTTGACATTTTTGGCCTTGGAACAGAGTATGTTGCTAACAGGCTGAAGGACATTTTGACTTTTAGCCAAGCAACTGGCTACGTTTCTTTGGGGTCTTTTTAAACCCTAACTGCCTAGCCAATTCCTTCCTCCTATTCTTATCATGCCATCCTCTGAAGGGGATACCCAAATTGCCAGTAGGGAAAAGGCATGCAAACTGCTCTGGCTTCTGCCAAACTGAACAGGGATGAAGGGTGAAATTAGCATTACAAATTCTAGACAGGGAACTAGAAAAAAGTCAGAACAGGGCAATTTTCAAATATTCATATGAGAGTGCATTGGAGTTTCTCGACAAGGGCTTCCAAAAGCATCCCTCTATTGGGTTCTTCCTCATTTTTCTTTTGTCTTCCAAGGCTGAACTAGTTGGCTGGGAAGAGTGTCTGGATACTCTAGGTGAGGGTCAAGTGACCCAGCTTGGCACTCCTTTAATAAATGAGCAAAACCATCAACAAGCCCAATTGTGACTATGGTTAGCGATCAGGCTCAGTGGAAGTCATGATGATGGTAATTATTTCATGCAGAAGGGACTGCTGTATAGCATCATCTTATTAAAAGGACCTGGAGTTTGAAAGGATTTGGTGCTAGTAGCCACATATGAGGGAGAACATGCATCGTTTGTTTTTCTGGGTCTGTGTTACTTCACTTAGTGTAACAGTTTCTAGATCCATCCATTTACCTGCAAATTTCATTGTGGTTAACAAAATTGTGGTATAGTTACACAATAGAGTTCTATCCAATTCACTTTTTAGAAAAGGATTACGTGTGTGTGTGTGTGTGTGTGTGTGTGTGTGTGTGTCTGTGTGTTGTGTGTGTGTGTCTGTGTGTGTCGTGTCTGTGTGATGTGTGTGTTAGTGCAGGTGCACATGTGGCATACCACACATGGAGTGGCACATGTGTGGAGGTCAGAGGACAACTCTGTAGAGTTGGTTCTCCCTTTTAACCTTTATATGGGTTCCGAGATTTGAACTCACTCATCAGCTCAGAACATCAACGCATGTGGCAAATACTATTACCCTTTTACCGGGGCCATCTTACCAAGCTCCAAACCAGAAAACTCTCATGTTTAGAAGCTTTTGGATCTAGTGAAAACCATTCTGGTAAGACTGACCAAAGTGTTTTGAGTTCTCAAAAGAGCACCCAATGACAGATTTCTGTAGCATGTTCACATACAGGAGGGACTATTAAATATTAAAATGGTTAAGCAGAGTAGAGTTCCTTTAACAGATATGGGCACCTAGGCAACAAAGGGCTTGAGAGAGGAGCATCTGTAATATGCTCTTACAACCACCTGATGTCATAAACACCTGGTTTATAGAAAAGCCATGTGTGGCACAACAGTCCCTGTGTACATGTGTGTTGACAAGCATTTCATTTTGTTTTGAATTTATGTTAAAAAATGCTCTTGGGGATTTCTTTTCCCCAAAGCTCTTCAGGCTTGGCCTTTGCAGACTGCTCTTTGAATGTCCCCAAAGATCCCGTCACTTGGTCAGAGATAGTTATTCATCTCATTGGTTACATACTCTGTTCTCTAAAATCGTAATAATTTGAGGATACTTTCAGAGTCCTTATATGCTAGATTCAGAGTCCCTATATGCTAGGGCCCTGAAGTTAGTTATAAGGTGCTTGCCTTATCAATTACAGAACTTAGATGGTATCAAACAAATCTTTATTTCAATTTAACTTTATTTCAGTGACTGTCATGGATATGTATTATAGGAAGCCATTTGGCTACAAATAAAAGAGGAACTGAACTCAGCAGAAGGTGGTGATCATGGCCATTGGCTTTGGCAGTAGCAGTGGTAGAAAGGGAACTATGTGTGGCAAGTATAAGGAGCAAAGACAACCACAATAATATACTTCTAGAACATTCCTTAGTAGTTGCTTATAGCTCATCTAGAGAAAAGCAGTGTTATTTTAACACACAAGGTCAGAAATTTTAAAAATACACAACATTATAATCTCTGGAGTTTATACCTTGCTGAGCATTCACTGGTGGACAACATGTAGTGTAAAACCTTACTGTTCAGTGTTATATCTCCATCCTAGTCTAGCATGTATTTGTAGAAGCATCACTGGTGAGCTGGCCTGATTTTCCTAACTGAGGTAATTCTCTCTATTGAGGCACTTGTTTGTAAGAAATAGCTTAAATACATATTCTTGAATAACTCAGAGTAGGGAATGTTTACAGAGAGGCTGTGAGATCTGTCTGCTCACATGACTTTAAATGTAAATCTAAGTAATAATCCAAAATGGACCGCCTGCCAATGTCATGTTCCATAAGAAATTTTGGCATCTTTAACAAGTGATATGTTTATTTATTCAATCTCCTTGGTAACTTATTTGGTCCATAGACAAGTATTTCTTTATATCTGGGACAGCTATGAAAGGGTTCACCATAAATGATTTGAATACTGGCCATTGATTTTAATGATGGTTATGGTTAAAATTTACTTCTACCAACAAAAGTTTTGATTCATATTTTATTCTAAATAACTTTGGATAAATCTCTTTCCTCAGATAAAATAAAAGCATGAAAGTTGAATATTAATATTTTTAAAAGGAGATGGAATTGGGAGGAGGATACTTTGAGGAGGGACCCTAGAGGAATTAGAGGTGGGGAATAGGGGTAGATATGATCAAAATACATTACATACATATCAATGAAATTCTCAAGAATAAATTAAAATATTATGATAAAAAGAAAGCTGGTTGTTGTAAGGAAAGTGACCTTTCTATCATATATCCTATTTTCCCCTGTTCTGTCCTACATATCTCTGAAGGAAACACTGTCTTCCAAGAACTGGATAGCATTTCTGTAGATGTTCTTCCTTTGAACTGGTCCAGATTCTTTCAATTATACAGTGGCTTAGGAAATTATAGAATAGGCCTGTTGCCCTTCTTGTGTGCAAATGTTATCTCACAGAACCATCTATATCTCTCTACCACTTTCCTTGTTTAAGCATTTGACACTAAGAGTCTCTTCAGTTCTTCCCAATAGTTTATAACTTGATTAACTTGATCTCTTTCTTTTTGTTCATTTTTCCCTCTACTGTGTTTTTCCTTATATTCACTCTTCTTTTTCTTTCTTTTTTTTTTTTGGTGTCTTTCTTCTCATTTTTTCTTTGGCATTTCTTATACTTAGAGCACTTTCACATTCTACACTATATTCTATAGAACATATCTCTGGAGACTTACAGCCTGTTCCATGAAACCTTGCCCTACTGCATTGGATTTTAATTCTTATGACTGCTCTATAACTCCTTCAAACTTCAGGAATAGTCTCACATATTTGTTTGTGTTCTCTGGAGTCCAACCTGGAGAAGAGACTTTGCAAATGTCTGTGGAATGTCAGATAATTTAACATTGCTTAAGCATTTAGCCAGACACAGAAATGTATGAACACTAATTCTTTGGTAGCTCTTGTCTACAACACAGTGTATGGCATAAAGTAGGTACCCAATAAGACTCTGCTTATGTACAGTAAAAGTTTGATTAATAAATAATCAAAGGCCAATATTATACCAAAATTTTATTTTAATTTATTGTTTCCAACATAAACATACTTTCTGCCTGAATTAGGTTAATGTACCCATGTTCTAGAGTAAATTTGTTTACTCAAAAAGAGAATTCAGGGCTTCATGGGCCAGAGTCTCACTCACTTTCTGAGGCTTGACTGTGCCTCAACTGTATTTTAAATCAATATAGCTTCTGACTACCTAACTATATTTTTTTCTCCTTTTCCCTATAGCTATGAACATAAAATGTTTTGGCTTGCAGCAAATATATATGTTCATGGAAACCAAATCAAAAGTAATAGAAAAAAGAGCCATTAAATATAGAACATATTTGGTTGCCAAATGTCAGCACTTTGTCTGATTTCCATTAGTTTTATGTTAGTTTCTTTAACCCAATGTCAACACATAGGCCACAGATTTTTAAATTAAAAAATTTAAAAACTAAATTTCATCATGTTTGTTGATTTAAAAGACATACTTAAAATATTCATAAAATTGTGGGATTTATAAAAATAGCAGGAGTCAATGAGATCTGTATTTCAATATGATTTTTATGTGATATTCATCATCATTCAGTTAAGTGTGTTTACTATGAATTTATACTCTTCCCTGTCAGATGATGGCATTATTCCTTTGTATAACTAGGCTATTTTCCTCCCTTTATGAAAGGTAAGAAGAGTGTGGTAGATACAATTAACAGCATGAATCAAATGGTTATATCAGCACTTACATAGAGAACTGCCTGTTCTTCAGCAAGAATATGAAGGTTTGAGAAAGAAAACTGACAACAGACTCTAGATATGATCAAACAATCATGGCAGATACCTCTTGGTGAGCATGCCAGCAGCCTGACCTTCTGTGCTGGACACTGTTTAGCTGCATGGGGTCCTGAAATCAGAAGGGCCCAGGCTTGGTTTCATGCTTTTCTGGTAGTAGTTTGACCTTTTCAGGTCAAAATTTTCAAAAGAAGGGCTCCAGATTTTCAATGTGTCAATGATCCTTGAAAGTTAACTGCCTTATACTGTATAGGACTTACTCTTCAGACCATCCTGGAGAAGAGATTTGTGCTTCTCTAACCTATTTAAGAATATAAGAAAGATAAAAAAATGGTGAGTAGAAATATGAGTATCTTAGTTACTTTTCTTATTGCTATGACAAAATACCAGAAGCAAATTAAGGAAAGAAAAATTTATTTGGGCTCATGGTGGGAAAGACACGATGACAAGAGCTTTTGAGGTGGTTGGTTACACTGTGTTCTAGTTTGCTGTCAACAGTTTTGCTGCAACAAAACACTCTGACCAACTTGGGGAGGAAAGGGTTTATTTGGCTTACATCTCCCAGGTCACAATTCATCAGGGAGCCCAAAAGAAAGGAACTCAGTGCAGGAACCTGGAGGCAGGAGCTGGAGCACAGGCCATGAAGGAACACTACTTACTGGCTTGCTCTGCTGGCTGGTGCTCAGCCTGCTTTCTTATAAAATACAGAACAAACTGCCCAGAAGTGGCACCATCTGCAGTGGGCTGGGCCCTCCCACATCACTCAAAAATCAAGAAAATACCACACAGACATGGCCACAGGCCAATCCAATGGAGGAAATTCCAAAATAAAGATGCCTTGTACCCAGGTGTATCAAGTTGACAACTAAAGCTATCCAGCACACACTGCGTTCACAGGAAACAGAGAGCAGTAAATGCTGCTTCTCAGCTTTCTTTGTCCTTGTGATTCAGCACAGGGCCACAGCCCATGGAAGGGTGCCACCCATATTTAGGGTGAGTCTTCCTACTGTAATTAATCCAGTCTAAAATCTACCTCATAGATATTTACAAGGATTAATTCTTTTAGGTGATTCTAGATTCTAGAGCCTGTTAAATTGACAATATTACTATCACAATGGGGGTGGGTCCATCTGAGACTCCTAAATGCTGGAGACTCTTTTGTTACTCAGTTAAGCCTGGTCACCACTGATTGAGTGCAATCTTATTCTTGGGTGATAAACAATTCATACTGTGATAAGTAAAAATTACCTCAAAACCAACTTGTACTAGTGTATCCCAAAAAGCCTTGTGATCTATATTTCTGTCAACTCAGCAGTTTTACCTCTGGGATACAGGGTGGAAGGTTGCGTGTACAAGCATGTTCACTGCAATATTATTTCTGATACTAAAACATGGAAATGATCTAAATTTCCATTTATATGTGATTAATTAAACAAAATTTACTCAATTTTGTGGCACAGCAAATAGGTGGCAGGCACCTATTAAAATTATCTCGTGTGTATATAATATTAAATATTGAAAAATGTTATGATATATTATATACATTATAATCCATTAAAAAAGCCTATGCATATATGAAGTTTAAGAAGCTGTTCTACATAATGTAGTTACCTGTGGGTAGTGGGGATAATAATTATTTAGAATATCATTACGTTTTCAGATTTTCTAGAAAGAGATTATAAAGTAGTAATATTACTTAAAATTGAGCAGTCAAGTAACCAAGAAACCATCATCCATACTAAGCTTTTATCCATTCTCAAGAAAGCTCTGCTCTCACTTTAAACATTTTTCCTTACAAAGTATGGCACTGAGGGAAGCAATAATGATTTAAAGAGAAAATTTCAGTGGGATAAAATCTTCTTCCCCTTATAAATGTTATGGACAGCTTCACTGTCTTCTAGCCAGTTCGTTCTAATTACTGTTCTGGGGTCTTCCTTTGAAATGTGCCTAGAACTGTAGCAGGTGCCAAATGCAACACCACAGCTGTTGCTATGCATGACTGTGAGAGAAGTGAAAAGGGCCCCATCTGTGAGTGGCACTGCTTGCCAGTTTGATAAGAGGATTCTCTAGTTAAGATTATGATTTGCTTTTACAACCACAGGAGAAAGATAAACATGAGACAGTCATTGTAATGTGTTCTTTTGCATTCTCCCCCCATCGGGATCATCCTGATATATAAGTCTACTCCACTGTGGTCCATGCTTTGGGTGGTGACAAGGAGGAAAGCTCAAAATCATCATTTCTGCCAACATGCATGTGTTCCCTGTATTAGATCTTGATTCTGTAGGTCAAGTATAGTGGAATATGGCAGGCTGGCAGGAGTCCAAACTTGCCTTGAGGTGGTCAAATTTCATTTCCTTGAGTGTTGATGGAAGTGAGTTATATAGTTCTTTCTGTCTTTCAGAAATTTATGCCAACATTGTGAGACACTGTGTACTGACAAATGCACAAAATCATAATTACAGCTTTTCTTACAGCAATATTAACACTAGTTAAGCCAGAGATCAGTTAGCAAGTTGGGCAAGGCCAGTTACTTGAACCCATTGGCTTTTCGACAGAATCTCTGTGGTAAATGGATTTGCTAATGTTTGTTATAAAATATTTATGTCTAGGATTCTTTTCTTTCTACTTTTCCCTTCAACTTATATAATCCTTTCTAAAAGTCAAAAGCATCTCCATTCAGGAAAGCCTGGAATG
>NW_008329142.1:1647317-1653600 GCF_000622305.1 Nannospalax galili | reverse complement strand
GTAGAGAGAGGTCATGTAGGAGGGAAACTCAGTCATATTTCTTCAGTCATATTTTCTTCATATCCAAGGAAGTAAAAAATTTATAGAATATTTTTATTTATTTACTTCTTTTTCATATATATTTTTCTTTTACTGTATAAGTTTTTTATACTTTGAGAATTTCATGTATACATACACGGTATCTTTTTTATCACATTGCCCACCCTCTTCACCTCCAACTCCACACAGACTCACAGATTCCTCCTTCAATATCCTTCCTTCCTGACTTCATTTCCTCTTTTTTTTTTTTTTTAAAAAAAAAAACAACCTACTGAGTCTAATTAGTGCTGCGCATGTACACATGAATGTGGGGCCATTGGAGAATGGTCAGCCTACCAGGGCCCCAACATAACTCTAAAGAAAACTGACTCTCCTTTAGTACCCATCAACTGTCAATAGTTCCTCATTTAGGGGTGGGGACTTATGTGCCGCTAATACATCTTTGCTGGAATGTTGACTGACTTAATCTTGTGCAGTCTTGTGCAGGCAGCCACAGCTGCTGTGAGTTCATGAGTTCAGTGTCCTGTCATGTCTAGAAGACACTGTTTTACCCTCCCTTACCTCTGGCTCATACCACCTTTCCACCCCCTTCTGCAATGTTCCCTGAGCTTTAGGAGGATGGAGTATGATAGTCATAGAGATGCCTCTCCCCCTTTCTTGAGAAAGAGTCTTGTTTTATAGTCTAGGCCAGCATTGAAATCATGATCCTCCTGCCTCAGCCTCCCAAATACTGAGACTACTGGCCTGTGCTACTATGCTCAGCTTAAAAAATATTTTTATAAGAGCCATGTGCTAATCAACTTTGTTACTGGAGTTTCAAACATACTTTTAAAGCTAAGAGAGTACTGTGATTTGAGAGTGTTCAGTTCCACCAAAAGTCCTGCTGAGGCTTGTTCCCAATTGTAACAGGGTTGAGACATGCAGCCTTTAAGAACTGTGCTGGATAGCTTTAGTGTCAACTTGACACACCTGGGTTGATGGAGCCTTAATTAAGGCTGAGTGATTGTGGAGTGATGTAGGAGGGCCCAGCCCACTGTGGATAGTGCCACCCCTAGACAGGTTGTTCTTTATTGTATAAGGAAGGAGGCTGAGCACCGGTCAGGAAAGCAAGCCAGGAAGCAACATTCCTCCATGACCTGTGCTCCAGCTCCTGCCTCTACATTCCCGCCCTGAGTTCCTACCTTGAGTTTCCTGATGAACTGTGACCCAGGAGATGTAAGCCAAATGAACCCTTTCCTCCCCAAGTTGGTATTGGTCAGAGTGTTTTGTCACAGTAATGGAGAAACAAAGTAGAGCAGAAATTGGTACCAGAGACTGGGGCATTGCTGTGACAGACCTGACATTGGTGTTTTCAGGAGGAGGATCATGGAAGCCTTTGAACTTTGGGTTGGAAAAGCCATTGAATGCTTAGAGTTTGTTGCAGTGGAGCTTGGAACAGTTATGCTGAAAGAGTTGTAGATAATGGAGGCCTGGCTTGTAAAGCTTCAAAAGGAAGCAGAGACTATTATGGCTGTTTGTGTGATATTTTCAATTGAGAATCTGTGGGCTCTGGTCAGGTGGGGCTGAAGAATCAGCTGTGATTCAGAAGAGACCAGAACCTGAACTGAAACCTTTGTTTTGCTCGGATAATTGATGCTGATTCTTTGGGGCTGAAAAATCAACTGTAAGTAACAAGAGACCAGCATCGCTGTGGTGAAATATGGGAGGTATTTCCTCAGGGTTGGTGCACAGAAGCTGTGGAACAGAGGGGACCCAAGGGCCTCTATCTCAAGCTGGAAGCAGGACTTGGCAATGTGTAAGAGTCTTCTGCATGGTTTTGGTGTTGAAAGTGTGAAGGGGTCACAGAGAGCAGCTGGCACCCTCAGAAGCCTGGAAAAGCTATTGGTGAAAGTGAAGCCTCAGGTGCAGTGAAGACCCCCAGAATTGAAGGGGTCATGGAAAGAATCTGAGGCATTGCACTCCAGAGGCCAGAGAGGCCATTGGTGAGGGTTCAGCCTCAGTTTCAGTGGAGACCCCAGCTTTTTGGAGATGCCAGGACCATGGAAAACCATCAAGGGCAGCAGCAGGTGTGGAATGGAGCTGGCCTGGGTCTGTGAGGTGAGCTGTATGTACTGTGGATGGCAGAGTCAGAGAAGTGGAGCTGCCAAAACCCCTTGGAGCTCAGAAGATCATGAGTGAAACCCAGATGTTCAGCCTTGAGTTACTTTGCTAGACATAGGTTTTACTTAGGTGTGCCCGATTCTTCCCTTTTGAAATAAGACAGTACTTGTTTTGGATTTTACAAGAGTCCACAGTTAAGAGACTTTTAAAAGAGATTGGACTTTTAAGTGTTTGGATTTTTTAAGGACTGTGGAACTTTTCAAAAATTTTTTATTTATTTCTATTTATTATTATTATTTTCAATGTGTATGAATGTTAACACCTGCATGTAGGTAAGTGCTCCCATGTTGTGCAATGCCCATGGAGGATAGAAGAGGCTATCAGATCTCCTGGAACTGGAGTTACAGACAGTTGTTAGCTGCCATGTGGGTGCTGGGATTTGAACCTGGGTCTTCCGCAAGAACGGTTACTGTTCTTAACTACTGAGCCGCCTCTCCAGCTCCCAGACTGTAGAACTTTTAAGGTTGTACTCTTATGTTGTGATGTTGTTAAATTCATATCTTGGGGACAAGAAATGGAAAGGTTGTGGTTTAATAATAATGTGTTTGTGTGTCAAGTTGACAAGGGGTCAATTGTGCTGGATAGCTTCATCAACTTGACATACCTGGGTAGAGGGAGCCTCATTTGTAAACTGATTCCATTGGACTGGCCTGTGACCATGTCTGTGGGGCATCTTTTTGATTGTCGAGTGATTTGGGAGGGCCCAGCCCACTGTGGGTGGTGCCAACCCTGGGAAGGTGGGCCTATGCTGTATAAGAAATCACATTGAGCAGGGGCCAGGGGAGCAAGCCAGTAAGCAGCATTCCTCCACAGCCTGTGCTTTAGCTTCTGCCTCCAGGTTCCTGCCCCGAGTTCCCAACTTGGGCTCCCTGATGAACTATGATGCGGGAGATATAAAACAAATAAACCCTTTCCTCCCCAAGTTGGTAGTGGTCAGAGTGTTTTGCCACTAAATGGAGAAACAAACTAGAACAAGGGTGTTTGATTTCAGGAGCCTCTGCCTATGGGCATGTGCGGGGATCTTGGGGCGCCAGCTGCTGGGCATGGCGCCGGTCTCCCACGGGCCACTGGGGTGCACACGGGTCCTGCACCATGTTGCTGTGGGTCTCTGCGTCTACTGGGTGCTGGTGACTCTACTGACTGCTGTGCTCCCAGGCGAGTCCCTGCTTTTCCGCGTTGTTGAGGCTCTCTGCTACTGGGGCTGGCCCAGTCGGGTTCCGTCCCAATCCACCGTGCACTTCCTCGAGATATGAGATCCGTCAGCTGCCGGATCGTGTGGGAAGGTGCGGAGACGGCGAAAGCTGGATTTCTGTGAGTCGTGGCTTACGAAGAGACAGCTCTCTCCGAGAAGACTGGATCATAGGCAGCAAGACACAGAACTCAGCTCAGTCAGTGGTACAGCTCCTTTATTCTGTGACTCAGCTCGGCTCAAGGTCTCGGTGATCCAGCTTTGATTAATTAGGGGAAACCAGGACATTTTATACTGTGGGGGCAGTGGCAAAACCTTAGTTGGTAGGTGCTTTTAGGATGCCTCATTTACATGTGGTGGTGGGCTCCTGCCAGGCTGTCAGACTGCCTGAAAATCACACAGGAAAACCTGGCAGTTTCAGAGCCAGAGGCCATGTTTCTGTGACAGCTACTTCAAAAGATGAGTCAGGAAGATGCTGGGAAGGCACCCTGCTGATAAAAGGAGTCTCTGCATATGAAGCTGAGCCCATGGGCTATCTGGACATGGAGAGACTGCTACTTTACACAACAGGGGTCCCCAAAATCTCCTCCTTTTTGATTTAAATATGGAGAAGTGCCATTACAAACCCTAAGGTCCAACTCATCTCATCTCTGGAGAATCCAAAGTCTGATAATTGACCATGACCTGTTTTGTAGTGATTTTAGCAAATGGCAGTAATTTGTCAGCAAGGAAACCTTAAAAACAGTGAGCAAGTATCAAAATAATACACAGTATTATCAGGGGGCAACAAGGGATAGGAGCCATGCAAAACAAGGGATTGCTAACCCAACCTAATTTTCTGGTGGGTTGAAATCTTGAAAATGGGTTACAAAGTTTTTTGAGAATGTTAACATTGGTTTCAATAACATTTGATTCATTCACAAAGAAACAGCATCTTTTCCCAGCATCATATACCCTCCCCATATTTAGCAGTCATTAAGTCCAATGTTCCTCTGTTGTGGAGCACAATCCTGGCAAGAGAGTTCATTTTTTGTTGGAGAGATTCCAGGCTTCAGTCGCAGATGTTATTGCTTAGTTCAGCTTGTCGCAGCCAGAGCAGGATCAAGTGCAGCTCGTAGCAGTTGTCGCCATAGCAACGCCTCCAGTATCCAGTGCAAATTCGATCTCTACCAGCAGGGGGAAGAAGATCTTTCTCTGCTGGCAGCTCCTGAGATGTAAACATTACTGGTACACAAAAGGTGGACAAAGAAATCAACACAGTTTTGGGCTTTTCCTTGCTCTATAGGAAAAGAGGAGCGATGCATGCTGTACTGGGGAGAGTAGTTAGTGAGGCATTTGTAGGCTTACTCGCTGAAAATGAAAATTAAATGGTTAGCCAGTTGTTTGAATCCACTTAGATGAGAGTCAGTGAAATCTTTTTTCTGTTCCTGGGTAGAGAAGGGTGGTAACTGGTACTGCTGTCAGTAGAAATCTATTGCTGGATGCACAAAAGAAGGCAGTTAGACATTGGGGTAGGTGGTGAAGGGAAGAAAGTTAGACTTGTTCCAGGACATAGTTGATTTTATCTGGTCCTCTGTTTGTCTTTCCTGTAGAATAATATTATGATGAGTTAGCACAGACTTAGCTGCAGGTGCAAGCTGTGGAGAGATATGAAAGTCAGCTGTGGGGTACCTAGAGAATGTACCTGGGTAGAATTTTTTTTATTATTTCAATATGTCAGCAATTGTCCCATGGATCTGATTTTTTCCTGAAAAATAAAATCTTTAGCACATGGTATTAGGGAGAGTGGGGGCTGGCTGAAGTGTTGCTGTTAAGCATGGTAAAAACAGCCATGAGGATGACAGAGAAGGAAGCTCTGGGGGGGTCTTTTTTCCAGTGATAACCTCTTTTACAGCGAGGACGGAGGGTTTTAGGAGGTCGAATGGCTGCTGGGTTATTTTGAGGGCAATTTTTTATCCAGTGTCCAGTTTCTCCACATTTAAAGCATTTTGAGTTGGATTGGGTTGCAACTACAAGGGCTTGGGTAAGGGAGGAGGCCTGGTATGTGGCAGTCCCAATGTCATGGGTGGCCACAATCCATTTGTCATAATGTTCATTTTTTAGTCCCTGGCATGCTTGTCTATGCTCAGGGGTCATCCCTTCCCAGACAAGTCTGTTTAAAAGCATTGCTTTGGCTGTAGGATCTGTTATTTTTTTTTTATCTAAACTGGCTTGCACTCTTAGTATAAAGTCTGGGAGAGCTTTAGTTGGCTTTTGTTTTAAAAAATTAATGAAGAAGTCTCTCCAGGCCCGGTGGACAAGGGGGTTAGGTGGTCCCAAGCCTGTAATGTACATAAGTGAATTTGCTCAAAACAGCCAGTGGGAATTGCAGCCTGTTGGATTCCTGTGGAGAAGTTTCCCTGACCAAAAAGCTGGTCATAGTTCCAATCTATGAATCCAGGTGGTGGATCCTGTCCTTGTTGGGGTCTTAGCTGCTGATTATGAGCGTCATTTCTTTTAGCCTGCATTAGACACTCATCTCTAAATAAGGCCTCCCATTGTACAAATAATGGACTGGGGAGGGTAGATCTACAGATATCCCTCCAGTCCTGGGGGGTAAGCAGATTAGTATTAAATGTTTGTAGTATAGATTTTGTCCATGGAGCATGAATTCCATCCTCATGGACAGCCTGGTGCAATTCTTTTAATTCTGCTGCTGGGAGCGGGTACCAGGCTAGTGGGCGTTGCCTTGTTATTTGTAAGTTAACAGGAAAAGCCTCTACCGGTGGGATTTGGGGGTCCTGAGGCCATTGAGGCTGGCAACTTCCAATATCTCTAAGATTACACAGTTGCTCTGTGGCTGTAGGGTGTGGCTGGAACAGCGCCACAGGCGGGGGCGGAGCCACAAGGGGTGGC
>NW_008329142.1:1637331-1647096 GCF_000622305.1 Nannospalax galili | reverse complement strand
AGATATGCAATGTTAGTCCAGACCTCCGGATCAGAAATATCTGCTGATAGGATCCAGGGTGCAAATTGATATACTTCATTCCAAAATTTTGAGCTTTCTTTTTGGGAAATCTTAAGTCCTCTTGATTTAAGCAGGGTTTTAAGGGAATGAATTTGGAGTTTTTTCTGGCGTGATGTTGAATTTCCCATTATAAAAGGAAATAGTGTTGTCTTAGCATTTAACGTTTCTGTAGCAGCCTTACACTAAAGGATTGGAACGCTCTGACAGGCACGAGCCTTTAGACTGCAGAAAAAAAAAATGGCACTTTTAAATCTTTTGTTTGGCGCAAGCCACCTTGAGCCTTCAGGTGCTCCGCAGGGGCTAGTTAATTTAAATTCTCACCTAACTGGTTTTAGCTGCTGCTTGAATGCCCTGGGGGGCAGGATAACAAAACCGATTAGGGAAGTTTAATTTTAGAAGGAGGAAAAGAGAAAAGAGAAACGGCCAGGCCCCACGAGTGGGGTGGCTTGGGGACGCAGCTATCTTTTTATTCTCCTGATGGGAGAAGAAAGAGAGATTTGCCAGGCCCCACGAGTTGGGAGGCTTGGGGGCACAGCTGCCTTTTTAATCTCCTGATGGGAGATGAAAGAAAAAAAAGATTTGCGTTGCTCTCCTGGTGGGAGAGATACTCACAAATCCTGCACTGCATCACCAGGTTTTTATATTAGAAAGATGTTTAGATAGAAGGTCCTTTGTCTACACCTGTACAGGCGGTCGGAGGTCGTTAGGGGGCAGAGGGGCCTTTGGCTAAGGTCAGGGAGTGGCCCTGACCAGAAAACCTCAGTTGCTCCTCTGTCTTTACCATCCTCACGCAAAGACTTTAGACTGGAAACAAAAGGAGGAAATTAGAAGAGATTTGTGTTGCCCTCCTGGTGGGGAGAGATACTCACGAATCCTGCGTTTCAGAGGGCACCAGCTGCTAGCTGGTGTGAGGTTCAGAGGCTCTCACGTTGGGCGCCAGATATGGGCGTGTGCGGGGATCTCGGGGCACCAGCTGCTGGGCATGGTGCCGGTCTCCTGCGGGCCGCTGGGGTACACACGGGTCCCGCACCGTGTTGCTGTGGGTCTCCGCGTCTACTGGGTGCTGGCGACTCTACTGATCGCTACGCTCCCAGGCCGGTCCCTGCTTCTCTGCGTTGTTGAGGTTCTCTGCTACCAGGGCTGGCCCGGTCTGGTTCCGTCCCAATCCACCGTGCACTTCCTCAAGATATGAGATCCGTCAGCTGCCGGATCGTGTGGGAAGGTGCGGGGACGGCGAAAGCTGGATTTCCGTGAGTCGTGGCTTACGAAGAGACAGCTCTCTCCGAGAAGACTGGATCGTAGGCAGCAAGACACAGAACTCAGCTCAGTCAGTGGTACAGCTCCTTTATTCTGTGACTCAGCTCGGCTCAAGGTCTCGGTGATCCAGCTTTGATTAATTAGGGGAAACCAGGACTTAACTGGGGGAAACCAGAATATTTTATACCGTGGGGGTAGTGGTAAAAAGCTTTAGCTGATAGGTACTTTTAGGATGCCTTATTTACATATGTAAGTGGGCTCCTGCCAGGCACACAGGAAAACCTGGCGGTTCCAGAGCCGGAGGCCATGTTTCTGTGACAGCTACTTCAAAAGATGAGTCAGGAAGATGCTGGGAAGGCACCCTGCTGATAAAAGGAGTCTCTGCATATGAAGCTGAGCCCATGGGCTATCCGGACATGGAGAGACTGCTACTTTACACAACAGGGGTTCCCAACATCTGCCCTCATGAAAGGATGAGTCTTCTCTTGTTAATGAATTCTCAGTCTTCAGGGGCTGACTTAGTTCTAGAGCAAAACTTCTGTTTGGCTGTCTCCTTTTCAAGTGTCTGTCTGTCTGTCTGTCTTCTTTCTTCCATGGGTTGAGCTGAAGAAGCACAAAGCCTCCACCATAAACTTAGAAGTTGCTGGCCTTGTGCTGGTGGAATTTCCAGCTTCCAGAACCAAGAATCAAAAAGTTTGTTTTGTAAATGACTCAGTCTCAGCTATTTTAGTTTTGCAACAGAAAATGGGCTAAAACAGAGAGCAAGGTCTTTTAAAGACAACTCTCATTTAATGAAATTAAGGAGAAATTTCTTTTTATATAATTTTGACCCTAATAATAGCCAATTAAATTGTATTTTGATTTGGGAAACATCTATACATTTTCCTTGAGTGTAATAAAGTATGTCTTGAATGTTTAGTTGAGTACCCTTTTCTTTATTTCTTCTTGGCAAGAAGAGTAGAGGAAATGTTCTAGAAGAGGGTGGTTATAAAGAATGTCTATGAGGTAGGGGTGGGTCAGGCAAAAAAGACCGGTGATAGAAATCTCAGAGACACACATCCAGAAAACAAATATGCATGCATGTAAGAGCCCCAATACATTTACACAAAATTAGTGTCCCACTCAAAGAGCTTGTCACCAAAGATAGCATTACCAGTTTGCCGATGTTTCTCTACATGAATGTAATCTTAGCAATACTGGCACAGCTTGTCTTTTAAGAACTGTTTGTTTAGAGTCCTGCCAATTTAAATTTATAGGCTGGTGACTGGAGAGATGGGTCAGTCGTTAAGAGTGCTTGGCTCAGGGCTGGAGCAATGGCTCAGCGGTTAAGAGCACAGGTTTGAATCCCAACACACACGGCAGCTAACAACTGTCTGTAACTCCAGTCCCAGGGGATCTGACAGCCTCTTCTGACCCCTGCGGGCATTGCATGACATGGGTGCACTTCCCTACATGCAGGCAATACATGCATATACATAAAATTAAAAATAAAATAAAATAAAAAGAGTGTGTGGCTCTTGCAGAGGACCCAAGTTCAGTTTCTAGCACCCACGTTGAGCAGCTCACAACCACTTATGACTCCAGTTCTAGGGGATCTGAGGGGATCTGGCACCCTCTTCTGGTTTCCTTGGGCACTGCACTCACATGCACAAACCTACACATAGACAGACATATATACATAAGTAAAAATTCTTAAAAACTGCCATTCATTTGATTGTTCCTTGTAAGCTTGAACAAAGCTGTGTCTCACAATTTACATTTAGCTCAGATGCCTTGACATAATAGTCCAGTTTACTACTGAGTTTTTGCTACTTTACTTTAATAGATTTATTCTATGTAACCGCAGCTCAAATTTAGTATCATGGGGCATCTTTGGTGCATCTCCTGGGGATTTGTTAACCTGTTCATTCTGGTCTGATAGGTTGGGTTGGGGACAGGTTCTGAGCTTCTCTCAGGCTCCTAGGTCATATCGAAGTGGCCAGTGTGGGGGCTATACTTTAAGTCACAATGGTTAGGTTGCTCCAATTTTGTTAGCAGTAGAAGGGCTGTTCCCTTGACTATTTCAACATTGCAATGTGAAGTATACATTAAGCTTGGCTGCTCCTAGTTAGCTAATATGAAAAATTTTCTTGTTTTTCCTGGGTATTGGTGGAGATGTTTATTTTATTCTGCTGTGGGATATTTATTGAGTGCTGCTGGTACAGGGCCCATCATACATGTTGGACTCTTTATCCTCCTTTGGGTTTCTATGCCAGAATACTGGCTTCTACCAGAGCACACTAGTATTTGTGAATAGGCTTTTGGTTACTTTGTTGGAATATCTGACTACTAGACATTTCTTTCTTTCTTTCTTTCTTTCTTTCTTAATAAATAAATTACTGAGAATTTCATACATGCATCTAAGGTGTTTTGATCAAATCCATGCCCACTCCCTCCCCTCCAACTCTTCCCATATCTCCCCATAACTTTTTTTATGAAAACTTCATGTACTCTTTCTTCTTCTTTGATTGATTGATTTATTTTTTATGGGGCTTTTGGCTGCTCTAACATTCCCCTCTCTGAAGGTGTAACACAAAAATCTTCTAAGGATTAGATAAGAGCTCCCAAATACTCTTGACATTTTTGGTCTTTGGAATGGAGTATGTTGCTAAGAGGCCCAAGGATATTATGAGTTTTAGCCAAGAAACTGGCTACTTTTCTTTGGGGTCTTTTTACACTAACCTGCCTAGCCAATTCCTACATCCTATTCTTATCACACCATCCTTTGAAGAGGTTACCCAAATTGCCAATAGGGAATAGGGACGCAGACCGCTCTGGCTTCTTCCATGCTGAACAGAGACACAGGGTGAGGCAATTGGGGTACTCCTTCAGTGGGTCTATCTAAAGGACTCCCAGACTGCAAAATTCTTATCTGTAGGGGGAAAAGAAAGTCCTTGAATCATGACTAGGAGATGTGAAGGAGAAGTAAAGGCAAGAGTAATGAGCATTATAAGTTCTAGACAGGGAGCTAGAAAAAAGTCAGAACAGGGCAATTTTCAAATGTTCATATGAGGGTCCATTGGAATTTCTTGACAAGGACTTCCAAAAGCATCCCTCTATTGGGTTCCTCCTCATTTTCCTTTTGTCTTCCAAGGCTGCAGCCAATTCTCCACAGCAGGCCCCACCCCTTGGAGGAATACATGCTTCTCAGGACACACTCCACCCCTTCTTCTGGCTCTTACAATCCTTCCACCAATCTTCAGCTAAGGTCCCTGAGACTTGGAGGGGGTGACAGATGTAGGGCCATCTCTCTTGTATCATAGCAAGATAGTGACTTCTTGGGCCTCCCAATTATTCATCTTTAAGCTGTGGCCATTGATCTATCTCAGTGGTGTTTCTTCTACTATAAAGACAAAAGGAGGGAAGTAGACACATCTAAACAAAGAGGAATATAGTAGGTGTACTATATTCATTAAACAGTATAATTGAAATGGCTTCCCTGCTAGGGCCTGTAGCCTTTCTCAGCACAGGGGGTTGGCCTGGTCTACAGCACCAGATGTGTGTTCCACCCCTAGGAGTGTGCCTTATCCAATTAGAATTTTTTCAGTTGTACGTATATTAATCAAGCCATTATTGCACTTGCAGGTATTGCTTGGCATATCCATAATGTGCAGTATGCGGGTCCATTGTTGAGTAGAATCATAGGGGATCTTTTCTTCCCCAACCATCTGCACAGCACCTTCTGGCACTATGAATATCATCCATCCAGTGGCATGAAGTTTTGGCTTAGTCTCAGCTCCATCTCTTCTTTTTCTCCCATGCTCACATCATGCAGTGTCTTCAGAAACTTGGCCTTACCAACCTTTCTAGTGTGCAACTGACATTAGTGGCAATAGTCTTGGTGATTTTAAGACTTAAAGGATATCTCTTTGACCAACAGCTCATAGGGGGGCAACCCATCCCTGGTACTGCAGATTTTCTTAACAGCTGTATAGTTTGGGAGCCTCTGCTTTTATCTTACCTAACCATAAAACTCCCAAGAACCTTACAGCTATAGCTGGTCTCTGTTTCTTCAGGTATCTTTCAAATGGGTTTCACATCTGTAAAGCACTCAAAGGAAGATTAAGATCATATATTAAATCAATCATTAGACAAGGTCTAACAGAGCATGGAAAAGTTTTATCCACTCATATTACCTGTTTTCTCCATAGATCTTTGTTAGGTACTATAGCGTGGGTAAGAGGCATTAATTTGGTTAGTTCTTTACTATCTTTAGTTATCCCTTGGGCGTCATTCCACATTCTGGGGATCTTGCATGGAGTCTCTTTTTATTCCTGTATCTTTGATACACTTACAGGTGTTGGCTCCAGTTGCCTGACCCTGCACCAGGCTAAGAAGGCAGGGGGTTTCTCTTGTCCCCACTGCACTTGTTGGCTCTCTGAGTCAGGCAGGCCCTGGGTCTGCCCTCTGACTGTAGCCTTATCTGCAGTCACTTTATTGACCATACCTGGCTGCTGGGGGAGTTGGTGGGAAAAACTGCCTCCACACCTAGTATAGCCTTTATCAGGAGAGAAATGCACTTTATTTAATCTTTGGAGATTCTTAACCACCTCTGGGACAGCATTTATCCTTTGAATGCCTTTTGTAGACTGTTCTGGTTTTAAAGCCTTCCAGAAACTACTTAGTATCAAATTTGGTTTTTTATCAATTTTTTCTCTGGGAATTTGGGCTTGACATTAGTCTCGTCACATGTCTTTGAGTAACCCAGACAGACCATTTCTTCTTGTCTGGTCTTTTTTTAAATCTCTTGTAGGGTGTTCTGTTATTCTACAGACATATTTTACACATTGGCCAGAGTCACTTACATCTCCTAAAGCCTCTGTCACTTTCCAAAGATCCTGTCCTATAAGGACTTAGCAAAACCTTTAAAGCTCCATACCATTCTCGAGGTCCCAGTTGAATTAAGTTTTCCTTTATATCTCTGGTGAACAGAGTCTTATCTGGCCCAGTGAACTGGACAGCATATATTGCTTTCCTCATACCTCTTTCTCTCAGTAATGCCTGTCCCTCCTTTATAGTCCTCCAGCCACTGTTAACCATGGGAGTTTCTCTTGGTGATGACCATGGATCTTTAATGCCTTCCACTAGCCATCCCATTAAGGACTGTTCACCCCTGTATTGGCGTAGGTTGAACAGTCTATATGGTAAGGATGGACTGGTGATTATATAACTCACCTGTGAAGTTTCTGAAGGACTTAGACTGATGTCATTTGCTCACATGTCCCATACCCTCACTAGCCATGTGGTGAGGGACTCTTTGATTGCTTGCTTGTAAGTTTTTCCTAGTTTAAACAGTTCCAGTGTGGAGTATTTCCTAGCTACAGAACTGTTGATTTTCTTTCCTTTCTGTATCAAAGGTTGAATCTGAGGGGCTGCCTTAGCCACTTTCATTTTTAGGTTGTTTCCTTTTTCATTGTTTTGTCTTTTTCTTGGAGTCCTTGGACCTTACACAAGTTAAAATACCCTGTGGTTTTTTATTTTTCTCTCTCTCTCTCTCTCAAGTTCTGCAATTGAATCTGCCAGCATCTCCCTAACCTTTTCAGCTGCCCCTGCCTTGGGCAAATCTTTTATTATGCAAAGTGGCCACACCCCCTCTCTGGGCTCTCTGCTTGTGTCCCAGGCTTGTTAAAGTTTTTCTAGCCTTTCTGTAACCTTTAACAAATTTTCATATATCTGCAACTGGTCTATTTCTCCACATTTACAACACAGCTGTGGCCCATGCTTCTGCGTGGCCAGCTTCTTTTTAGTTACATGTTCTATGATGCATTGTAAGATCCACATCAGTGCCACCATTAGCTCCCTATCTTTTTCCAAACTCCCTCGATTTGTTGTTTCCAGCACCATCCTGCCAGCTGCGCCAGTTTGTCTCCGGCTTCTCTTAGGGTCCCTTGCTCCTGGAGCTATTAGACAAACCATATACCACTTCTTTATCTGAATTTTTCATAGTTTATATCTTGGGTAGAGGAAATAGAGTAACTTTCAAAGGCGAACCCTGGTGCCCTGCACCCGGTGCCCTGTTCCACTCTGTGGCTCAGTGGCCTGCCATTCCAGACTGCTTCCACGCCCAGCCCAGAGTCTCCCTTAGCTTTTTCCCATGCCTCATGGGCCTGCAGTTTCACCCCAGGTTGGTAAATGCCCTCTCTCGCGCCCATGTGGGTGAGACACCGGACCATTTTTCTGCACCACCCGCTTCCAAGATGGCGCCAACGTGCCTCCCTCCTCGGCTAACTCTCCACAGCTCCCTCTCTGTAGCTAACTTTCTGCAGCGAATTCTACACAGCAGGCCCCGCCCCTCAGAGGAATAAGTGCCTCTTGGGACACAGATGTGTATTGATTCCTGTCATTTTCATTTCTGTTCACATTCTTGGCGTAGCTGTGCATTTCCATAGTTATACGTTCATTAAGTTTCTTTCCGTAACCCTTTGGGTACAGTCATTCATTTCTTCAGCTCTTTGTATTGCTTCAAGAACTCTCTGAAGGGCTGGTTTTGTGGACATGAAGTCTTTCAGCCTATTTATATCACGGAAATTTTTTCTTTGCCCTTTGACTATAATAGACATTTTGGCTGGGTAAAGTAATCTGGGTTGGCATCTTTGGTCATTTAGTACTGGGAATACTTTGGACCAGGCTCTTCTGGCTTTCATAATTTACACTGAAAAATCAGCTCTAATTCTGATGGGTTTTCCTCTATATGTGGCTTGTTTTTCTTTTGCGGGTTTCAGTATTGTCTCTTTGTTCTGTATGTTTAGAGTTTTTATTATGATGTGCTGTGGAGAGTTTCTTTTCTGGTCCTGTCTATTTGGTGTTCTATATGCTTCTTGTATTTGTATGGGCATGTCTTTTTTTAATTTTGGGAAATTTTCTTCTACAATCCTGTTGAAGATCTGGTCCATACCATTATCCTGAGATTCTTCTTCCTGTATGCCTATGATTCATAAGTTTGGAATTTATGGTGTCACACAATTCCTGAATATTCCATTCTTGTGTTTTCTTAAATTTTTCATAATCTTTGCTTGAGTTGTCTGATTCATCCACTTTATATTCCAGTCTTCATATTCTGTTATTCATTTCATTCATCCTATTGGTGAGGCTTTTTCCTGTCTTTTCTAATTGGCTTTTTTTGAGTATTCTGTATTCTTCAATATTTACAACTCTTCTGAATTCATTCAGAAGTTTTTCCCTATTTTCTTTTCAGGTCTTTGATTTCTTTTTTTTGTGTGTTCTTTAAATTCATTGAATTCTTTTATCACATTTATAATTGTTCTTTTGAATTCCGTCTTGTGTTATCTCTAGGAGTTTCTCACTGTACTCCTCTAGGACACTGTTGGTACTTGGAGGGGATATATTATTTTGGTTTTTCATATTATTAATTTTTGTCTGTGACTTTGACATATGGATTTCTTTTGTAGTTTCTGGTCCTTGTGTGAGACTCAAGCCTTCCTTTGTTGAGTTTAGGTCTGCTTCTTTTTGTAAACTTCATGTGTCATTGTGGTTTACTTGTTGGCATGAAAAGCTGGTTGGTCTAGGCTTCAGGTTCTCTCTTTGATTTTATATTGGCGTGGCCAAATTGCTTTCATCCTGCTGCTCAGGGGTTCCTGCAGAGGCCCAAGTCCGATGAGGATCAGATGCTCTCCGGCTTTCTCCTAAGGTCTGGATCCTTCCAGGAAAGATGCTGGCCTTAGGAATTTGAGGGCTGGGCTGGCCTGGGAACAGGGCCCAGGAAAGTTGCTGGCCCCCAGGGATGCAAAGGGAGGTGGAAGTGAGAAGAGGCCTGAGGTCTCTTGGGGACTACAGAGAGGAATTGGATTAGTCTGGTTGCAAAGGATTAGGAATCATTGGGGATTCTGGGCTAAGAGGTCTGGGGTGTCATGACAAGAAATGGGCCAGTGCCCCTGTTAGGAGGAGAGATGTGGTGGGGGACCTGGGAGGGTGAATGAGGTTGGGGGAGTCAAGGTGCAGTGGGCACAGCAGCCAAATTACCCAGGCAAGCTCCTGGCTCCAGGAAACTGGATTTTGTTTCTTAATCCATTCACTTAGCCTGTGTCTTTTGACTGGGGAGTTCAGTCCATTGATATTTAAGGTTATTATTGAAAGATGTGTATTGTTTGCCATCATTTTGATTGCTGTTTGTGTTCTCTGTCTAATATTGTGTTTCCTCAGTTATACCTTTATTTATTTTCTTTCATTGCCCCTGGGGTATAGTTGTTTCTCTCTCTGCTCTCTGTATTGCTTCAAGTATTCCTTGAAGGGCTGATTTTGTAGATATATATTCTTTCAGGGTATTTGTGTCATGGAAGATTTTTCTTTTCCTTCTCAACTATAATAGACATTTTTTCTGGGTAAAGTATTCTGGGCTGGCATCTATTGTCATGCAGAGCTGGAAACACCTTGGTCCAGCTTCTTCTAGCT
>NW_008329142.1:1634871-1637236 GCF_000622305.1 Nannospalax galili | reverse complement strand
CAGTATTCTCTCTTTGTTCTGTACATTTAGTGTTTTTACTATGATATGTCGTGGGGAGTTTCTTTTCTGATCCTGTCTATTTGGTGTTCTATGTGCTACCTGTATTTTTATGGGAATGTCTTTACTTAATTTCAGGAAATTCTCTTCTACAATCCTGTTTAAGCTCTGGTCAACACCATTAACCTGAAATTCTTCTCCTTCCTCTACTCCTATAATCCATAGATTTGGTCTTTTCATCGTGTCCCATATCTATTGCATATTCCATTCCTGTGTTTTTAAAAATTTTTCCATAATCTTTGCTTGAGTGGTCCAATTTTTCAAGTTTATCCTCCAGTGTTGATATTCTTTTTTCCATTTCATTCATTCCAGTGGTGAGGCTTTCTCCTGTTGTTTCAAGTTCACTTGTTGACTTTTGCACTTCCTTCTTCATTTCTGCCTCAGTTTTCTTCAGTGTTTCTATCTCTTTTGTGAATTCATTCAGAAGTTCACCCATATCTTCTTTTAGTTCTTTGATTTGTTTAAAATCAGTGTCCTGGGTTATCTCTAGGGGATTCTCCTTGTAGAACTCTTCTACAGGATTGGTGGAGTTTGGTGGGGACATAGTGTTTTGGCTTTCCATTTTATTATTCTTTCATTGTGCTTTTTGGCATGTGAATTTCTTTTGTTATGATTCAGATATGAGAATTAAATTGAAGTATGCTTCTGTTTATATTATTGGGGTGCCTAGATCCTTTCTTTATTGGTTATGTAAAGCTGGTTAGCACAGGGCTCAGGTTCTCTCAGGTTTAATTTGGAGGGAACTGATGGCTTCAGATCAGCTATTCAAGAGTACCCACAGAAGCCCAATTCAGGTTCCAGTCAGGTACACTCGGGCTTCCTTCATCACATGGAGGCAGGTTCCAGGGGCTCTCAGGCAGTCCCCTCCATTCTCAGGCCCTCTGCTAGAGGGAGGACAGAGGGAGGCAAGAACTCAGCACTCTCTGGCTGGTCTCCTAAGATCAGAGCTGCTACACCAATGGAGGTTGAAACTCATCCACTCAGGCTGTCTAGGATCTTAGCCTTAGCCTACTAAAGCCAGATCTGCTCTGGGCCCTTGAGAGGTGCCCTGGGAGGGGGATGGGTTTGGAGCAATTAGGGGAAGCTCACCACCACATGGAGGCAGGATGGGGGACTCTCTGGCAGTACTCTATGTTCTCAGGCCCTCTACCAGAGGGAGGCCAGAGGGAGGCCAGAACTTGGCACTCTCTGGCGGTCTGCTGAGATCAGAGTCACTATACCAGTGGAGGTTGGAACCCACCCTCTCAGGCTGTTGCTAGGGTCTAACTGCTAGCCATTTCTCTAAGAAAAATTCATCCTAATTTAATGGATCCTTGAATTAAATTGTGTTTTGATTTGCTTAATACCTACTCGTTTCTTGAATCTAACAAGGTAGAAATTATTTCCTTGAGGAAAATAGACTATAAATTGAAGCAGTATCTTTTTTTTTTAATTTTTTTTTACAATTAAAGTTACAGTTTTAACAATATACAAAATATTACAGTAAGAATTTCACACAATGTATTTTGATCATATTCAGACTCCCCCTTCCCTATCTCCTCTCAGATCCACCCCCACCTCCTTACCCACTCCCGTATTTCACGTTCTCTTTTTCTTAAAGTCCATTGAGTTTAATTTGTATTCACCAATTACTTTTGGGTTGGGCACATCCCTTGGCATGTGATCAACCTCCATGGGTCTCCCAGAGTCGGAAAGGTCACTGAACTTAGGAATAGACTTTTGAAAGAAGCTTGGGGTTCTAATACAGCTCCAGAGAGTAAACTAAAAACAGCAGAAGTCAAGTCTGTCCTGATTAGCTTTCACAGAAGCAGCCTCAAGCAGTCTTTCTAGAATTTGATTCATCAGCGAATGTCAAGGCAATGGGTCAGGAGTGAAGGGCAAGGCTTGCAATATGGCCAGTAGTGCATCAAACTCTGTCAAACTTGTAGCAACACAAGAGTGAAAGGAAAACATTTATCACATTCTTCATCAGTGGATAAGGAGGCTGTATTCCTTGGGAGCGTTACAAATGGTGCAGGGAGAAGAGTTGAGTTCAGGGTCAATGGTGAGTCAAGGACAGTGTATAATTAGTAGCTGAGTCTACCACCCCACATACTCACACATTTTGACCTAGACACTGGACTGCCAAGCCTGTGACATGGAGTTGGAGGAGAAGAATAAGTTTATCTATTTCTTCAATGGGGTCATGCAGTGGAAGGTATGATTCAGGTCTCTGTCACTAAAATGCAGCCTGGGCAAGTGGGAATTCATAGCCTTAGAGGAAGGGGTAGAACATGGATGGAAAACTGCTCACAAAAATCTTCTGGCG
>NW_008329142.1:1627170-1630231 GCF_000622305.1 Nannospalax galili | reverse complement strand
GACTGAGTTGCTCTGGGTGAGAAGGATCAGGAAGCAGTATTGGTTCCCCAGGTGTCTGGGGCCCCAAGACTAGGAATGGTGCCGGGCCGAAACTAGGAGTATAGAATGGTGAGGGGGCGGATGAAAGGGTGAATGTCGCTTAGGGAGTCCCGGCGCGGAGAGCTGCGCTATAGACTTACCCCAAGAGGCCTGAGGATAGTAGTGCAGGCTAGGAGAGTTAGCCGGTGGTGCAGGCCCAGGGAAGCAGAGAGAGGTGAGGGCGGGGCCAGGACCAGAAGCAGTACTCCTGGAGCCCAAGAAAGGGACTGAGTTGGTCTGGGTGAGAAGGGTCAGGAAGCAGTATTGGTTCCCCAGATGTCTGGGGCGCCAAGACTAGGAATGGCGCAGGGCCCAAACTAGGAGTATAGAAGGCGGGAGCGATGGAAGGGTGAATGTGGCTTAGGGAGTCCCAGCATGGAGAGCTGCGTTATAGACTTACCCCAAGAGGCCTGAGGATGGTAGTCTGAAGTAGTATCTTTTAGTGAAGTGTTCTTGTCTCCCTTTTTGTTTGTTGGAAAAACTGAAGGCCGTGTGCCATTTAACTGAATGCTAAGTTTGACATTTTTGTGTACGATCTATCTTTCTTCCTTTGATAGTTTATGCTCTCTACTTCCCAATGAGTTAGCCAGGTAGAGCCTATTTCATAGTTCTCATGCCTTATGTTCATGGATTTGAACACAAGACCATTTGTGTTGCTACTTTGCCTAGTCTAAATGATTTTTTTCAAAGCAAGGTTAAGAGATTTTTATGGGCCAACAAGTGGTTTCTTAGAAATTGTTTTATTTGGAGGTGGAAATGCAAATGCATTGTGTCTGACAGATAAATGACACATGAAGATCCTGATTGTGGTGGGAATAAACATAGCCCTTCAAAGACTGGCAGAAATGAGAGATCGTTCCATAGAGAGAGGAGGACTGGGACAGCAGCCCTGGGTTACTAGCTTTAGCCAACAAAGGTCTGTATTATAATTCCCTTTAGCTCTTCTTTCAATACTTAAAAATACCCAGATAACATGAACGTAATTCAAATTCTCTTCTTATAAGGCCAGGTTAGCTGATATCTTATAATTAAAAGGAGTCTATTTAATATCTAGAACACAATTATTTAGAAAAGGAAAGTGGTCAGGCATCTCACTGACTCTGCTCTATCTCATGGCCAAGCTGAGGTCATGGTGTGTAAACTCAATTTGCAAATAATAATCAGAAATAATGAAGGACTATAGTATTTATTTGTATTTATTTGCCAGCAAGCGCATTATATTAGCAAGTGATTCCAAATGACTAAAATATAAGCTGGAAAAATTATAATTCTTGTCACAATAAGTTGACCAAACATGAAAATTTTGCAAATAAAATGAATAAAGTGAACATTAAATTAAAACAAAAGACATTTATTAAAGAAATAGCAAAATAAATCTGCCTGGCTCAGAAAGTAAATGAGTCCAGGCCATTTTAAGATTGAAAATAGAAAAAGAAAAGCAGCTTAGACTAATTGTAGTTGAAACAAAGGATTTTTGTTGAACAATGACTTGGCTACAAAGAAGGAAATGATTTATTGTGTATAAAACACAAACCGAGCACTTTTAAATAGTGTATCCATGGGCTGGAAAGATGGCTTAGGTGTTAAGAACACTGGTTTTTCTTACATAAGACCTGGGTTTGACTCCCAGCATCCGCATGACTGCTAACAACTGTCCATAACTCCAGTTCCAGGGGATCTGACAGCCTCTTATGTCCTCTGCGGGCATTGCACGACATGGTTGCACTTATCTATATGCAGGCAATACATGCATACACATAAAAATAACAAATAAAAATATTTAAATAGTATATCCAGTAATGTTGAGGAGGACAGTAACAATCAGAAGCAGCCCATGCTTGGGGGCAGATTTCTGAATCACCTGGTGAAATTTTTGAATTGTGTATTCGTATTCCTTCCCTTCTCTGTTTTTTTTTTTGTATTACTTTCTAAAAGGTTTTTTTTTCCTTCCCCAAATTCTACTCTCAAGCAAGAATCCCAAATAAGGGAACAAATTGTTTTAATGATAATACACAATATTTCTCAGATGTATAGGTTTTTTTCCAAACACTACTAAAACTGAGTTAGATTACACAAGAAACCTGGTTCTTAGTGAAAATGGAACAATTTATATGGAAATTAAAGCACATATAATTATGCAAATAAAGATAGGGTAGTAATATTGTTTCTAAAATAAGGTTAAAAGTTTGACAAAAGGACAGAGAGAGGCTAATGAAAGAACACAGAGGCAATGGCAAGACCGTGACAAACATTGAGAACTATGTACATTACCTGTGCTATTAAGATCTAAAAGCATTAGGGATTAAACAGCCATATGTATTTAAGAGATGAACTGAGAATTAAGGGAGCAAATTGCTCATATCCATCTATTACATAATGGATACTGTAATATACATTATATTGGTAAATTGTCATATGTTGTTTGAACTTACTGAGAAGCTGGCTCTGGAAATGGGGTAGGACATCCATCCCCATTTCAGATCTATGCATGTTTGCCTCAAGGTGTCTTCCAAGGCCCCTTGCATAGATATGGTCTGACCTACTAACTCACTAACTCAGTGAGAAGAGGGAGAACAAAAAGAGCCAGTAAAAGCATTGCATCGTCGTGTCTTTGAGAACAGCAAGAAGGAAAACCACTTCCAACAAAGGTTGCAGTTGTTTAGCTCATGGTATAAGAGTGCCTGCGGGGGGAAAGAGAAGTGGGAAGTTCAGCCATGGGAAGCTCAGCCATCGAGAGAAACTCAACCAGTTGACTGCCTCAGCTTCCCCAGACAGTTTCTGCTGGTTGGTAGGAACACTTGATTTGATATTATCTCTACTTGTTGTTATTTGTTCTTTTACTTGGAAGCTTTTCCCAAAGGAACATGAAAATGATGTTTTGTTATCTATCATCCATCTATCTATCTATCTATCTATCTATCTATCTATCTATCTATCTATCTACTATTATCATCTATCTATCTATCTATCTATCTATCTATCT
>NW_008329142.1:1625514-1626987 GCF_000622305.1 Nannospalax galili | reverse complement strand
ATCATCTATCATCTATCTATCTATCTATCTATCTATCTATCTCTCTCTCTCTCTCTCTCTATCTATCTATCATATCTATCTATCTATCTATCTATCTATATCTCTATCTATCATTTATCTAATCTATCACCTATCACCTATCATCATCACCTATCTACTTACCTACCTATTTACCTACCTACAATTTGCTATTTATTCTTTTACTCATTCAAAACTGAAAATAAGGCTACCATAGATCATTCTAGGCCATATAAAATAAATTTTGGGTTCATATCTACTATTGTTTGGTTCCAAAACCAATGTACATAGGATGAACAGCAGACAGCTATTAGATGCCTATATACCCATACTTAAAAGACTGGTGATGGAAGCTGATACAGATAGTTTACATGACTTAAATCTTTTCAGAAGAAATGGAGACAATGTGCTTGCTGTAGAATGGAATAATATATTATCAACTAATGTTTATGTAATGTTTAATGTTTTTTAGATGAGCTATATAGAAGAAATTGTTGAGGTGCAAGTCTTGGAGCAGTAAGGAAGCAGATCTTCAGTCTTTTCAAATGATCACTGTCTGCAGTTCTAGACACTGTTCATTATTGCTTTTCAGGAGGATGTGTTGCATGCCTTTGGAAAGTGTGATTCTGTTCACTGATAGGTTTTATGAGGATTGCTCCTTGAACACTTAGAGTATCTGCAGTACTCCTTACTATATCCTAAAATGTGTATAACATAAGGAATAGAATCCTCTCTTTTAACCTGCCTTGAATATATTGATAATTTATATAAAGTATTATGGCCCATTTTAGTCTCATGGTACAGACTTAGTTAAAGAAAAGAAGTTAATATGGACTTCAGAGTAACTAGAGCTGTGGTCCATTTATTGGCTGAATGTCTTTGGCAAAGCCACTCCTGTATCACTAATAAAATGAGATTTACTGGACCATTTCTAACTTTAAATTTAGCATTTATTTCATTTTGTAGTCTATTGCATTATTAATCTAAAATAATGCTAACCTTCTTAGACTCTCTCAAAATTCTTATTAGGTTGGATAGCCTTAAACAGACCAAATATTTGAAGTCTTTGGGTGAATTGTGATTAAACATTTTGTACTTTCAATTATAAAAATTAAAAATAATAAAGCTTCTATGTATATGTGTTAATCTCAGACATCTGTGTGCCCTCCTTGAATCCTCCATGTTGTTTGCCAAGACTCTATGCTTTTATACCTTTTGCATTTTCCATACAATATCTTGCTTTTGGACACATGTTGTAATGTGGTGGCCCCCAAGATTCCTCTCCACTGGTATATATACTATATCTTTGTTTCCCATTAATGGCAGTGAGACTTAGAAACATGATTAGATTTCACTCCCATGGCTAGAATACATTGAATAACAAAGATGAAAGTTTGCAGATAAGATTTAGGATGCCTTTAATCCCAGCACTCGGGAGGCAGAGGCAGGCAGATC
>NW_008329142.1:1617825-1625403 GCF_000622305.1 Nannospalax galili | reverse complement strand
AAACCCAGTACTCTGGAGGTAGAGAATTCAGGCTCTCTGAGCTTTGTGAAAAAAAAAAAAAAAAAAAAAAAAAAAAAAAAAAAAAGATTTAGGATGCCAAAACAATTTAATGCTTCATTATTTGATTATCCTGCCTGGGGTTCACCAAATGAAAAGAGAATCTAGAGAGTGATTCAAGTGAGAGTGATTCAAGGTGAAAAAGAGTGAGGCTCTTGTTGATCTGGTGAAGTGAACTGCTGGGTTCTGGGAAGGGTTATAGGGCAGGGAATGAAGACAGCCATCAACATCATTGCAATTCTGCCAACATCCATGAGCTTGGGAAATGATCCTAAACTTCAGATGAATTGACTTGTGGTCATCGCATGTGAAACCCTGAGCAAATGAGCTGGTCTATGCCTGTGCAGAGTTCTGAAACACAGAAACTGACATAACAGATGGGTATTGTTTTAAGTGGCTAAATTTGTGGTAATTTGTGATGCAGCAATAGAAAATTAATACAACATGACTTTAATTATCATCAGATGACTCATAAATTTCTATCTCCTGCAAGCCCTTTTCTTGTACAGGCAACTGCTCATTTGACAGCTCTTGGCTGTCTTGAGGCTACCTTAGTTTTAATGTGATCCAAACTAAACTCCTGTTCAATATTATTCTCGTTAAGTTTAGTTAAGGACATTTATCTTCCATCAATCTGGGAATCAAGGAGCAAGGGATCCTTTTGATAGTTTGTTTCTTTTCAGCCCTTATACCAAATCCATCACAAATTCCAATTCATTTTACTTCTTTGTGGTAACTGCTTCCTTCTGGTTTACTCAACATAGACTCTTCCCCCTCCAGCATCCTTCCCCAGTGTTAAGGCTAAAAGGGTAAAGAAAACATTTACTTTTTATGTAACTAGGGTTTCTTGTTGGGTTTAGGTTCCATGAGGCAGACATATTCAAGCATATTTTGTAAGATGGACACTACCAGTGAGAGGTGGCAGCCATGTTTAAGGAGCTCCCACCATCTAGCAGGCATGAAAGTGATGACTAGCTGTCAGTCCAGGGGCAGCCAATGATGTAGTGATACAAGACTAGGCTAGAGAGATAGCAGCATGGCGGCCTGCTTTACAGACTGGTAAAGATCTCAGTCTTTATGATAGCCTAAACAATACCTGCATAATGACAACATCAGTTGACATGCCAATGTGGATGGGGAAAATTTCATAAGGCCCCACACATAGATGATGAGTTATGTGTTATCAATGGCTTCTGAGGGAGGGAGAGTCAGTTTTCCCCAGGGGACAGTTCCCCAATGTGTTAACCACTCCAAAGCCTGAACACATGTACACATAAGCACCACTAAATGAACTCAGTACATTGTGTGTGTATGCATATATGTAACTATAATAATCCAGAAAGAGGTCTTGAAGTTGAAGGGGAGTAGAGGGTGTGAGGGAACATAGGAGTTGGAGAGGGTGAAGACAGGATAGGGGTGATGTAATTATAGTGCTCATGTATTGAATTCTCAAAAGCTAAAAAAATTAAATTAAAAAATAAAAACTCAGTATAAACACAAAAATACATAACAAGAATAGCCAGGAGCAACAGAATATTTTAAGTGAAAGATACTGTGTTTTTGTGGTGTTAAAAGAGATTATCCAGTATACTAAATCGATGACTTTGTATTATGTTAGATTTCCTAGATATGAAAAATGTCAGAGAGTTACAGTATAAAGAAGGGAAGATGTGTTTTGGCTCAGAGTTTTGAAGATACCAATCCACAGTTAGTTGGCTCTGAGATGGGACTGAGATGATGAGGAAGAGCATCAAGGTGACAGATTATGTGAGAGGAGAGCTGAGTTGGAGGCCAGGAAAAAGAGACAGAGAGAATGGGGAACAGCAGCAGGGCAGGGGGAGGAGAAGAGAGAAAATGAGAACAGAAAGCCTCACTTCTGTTTCTACTACCCCTAATAATGGCATCAGATTGTGTATCCATCAATGGAGTAACATAACGATTAGGTCAGAGGTCTCACAATCCAATCACTTTTCAAAAGCCCCATCTCTGAGCATTGCATAAGGGACCAAGCTGTCAATATACAAGTCTGCCGAGGGGATGCTTCATAGTCAAAGTATAATATATACTAAAAAAAACTTATTCTTAGCATCATGAGGGTCATGAGGTTTCCATGAGGGCCATAGGTTAAGGGTTCCTTTTTGTTTCTTTGTTCTAGCTGTAGAGAATTCCAGCTTAGTGCTTTGACTTTATAAGAAAGTCTGTAAGCTACTTATCTTGAGATCTCTCTTTTGCTTGCACTAGAATAGTGAACTGATACATATTTTTAGAAATAATTTATTTATTATTTTTATTTTATGTGTATGAGTGTATTACCTGCATGTAGGTAAGTGTACCTGTGTTGTGCAATGCCTGTGGAGGACAGAAGAGGCCATTCGATCCCCTGGAACTGGAGTTACTGATAGTTATTAGCTGCTATGTGGGTGCTAGGATTCAAACCCAGGTCTTCTGCAAGAACAACCAGTGTTCTTCACCACCGAGCCATCTCTCCAGCCCTAATACATATTTTTAAAAAGCAAATAATGCATTTTTTTCTTCATCTCCATTACTGCTTTTACCACAGTTCCTCTACAAGCTGATATTATCGATTATTGGATTATAACAATAGCCTCTCAGCTGTGGATGAATGTGCACACTATGCATCCTATACACCTTATCCTTTACCTTCCATTCTTCAGCCTATCATACTTTTACTACACAAAGCTCTCTTAAAAATAGTTAAAAAACTGTCTACTGTTGTTCAAATATAAACCAAACTGCTCACTGGCTTGTGAAGCCTAACTCCCACTTACCTCTTTCTAGCCTCACCTTACATGGGTCTTTTTCCTGGTCCCACCATTCCAGCTGGAGGCTTTAGTGCCCTCTAGGCACTTTGTATCTTTTGACTATGGGTCTTTGCACACAAATTCTCTTCAAAAAAGACTCTTCCCTCCCAAATTTCCCTAGTTAACATCGTGCCAAGACCTGACCTCCACTTTCTCACGAAGCCTTTGCTGTCCTCCCTGGAAGGTCAGTTATTTCATATGTTTTTGCCATGTCATTTACTCTCAAGGAATCCAAACTTTTGAAGAGTTACAATTTTGTGTAATCATTTGGTTGCTAACTGCTTTTTCCATCATCTGGTTAAGACTTGCAAAAAGGGACTATCTGTTTATACTCACCTTATGTTCAGGCATTTATTTTCTGCCACAACACAAAAGGAAGGAGAGTGGGAAGTTTGGATTTATTTTCATCAATTATGTACTGGCTTTAAATCAGTACTTAAACTATCAGCCAAAATTACAAATTTATTTAGGGTTTATTGTGTCAATTAGTAGAAAACACTTTTCCAAAATATTAAATTTTAGGCAAAGAGCTGTGTAAACTGCGCTAAGACTAATCTCAAATATTTAAAGATATGATTTTTACTTATTCAATGAACATATTGTAAACATTAGCATTTAAGCAGGATAGTCATGGTACTTGCTAACAATAAGTACAGTACACATATTTAGGAAAATTTCTTGCTATCCTTGGACACAGGCCCACTTCTGCTCTCCCCGCCCCAGATCTCTATAGACTACCCAGACCTGCCCAATGTGTCCTGATTCCCTGCACCCAGATCAGTTCAATTCTTCAGTCTAGTTTCTTAGAGCCTCCATAGGCTGTCCCCACCCCCAACCTGCCTGGGATTCCTGAGTTCAGCCTTCTTCCTTGGTAAGTCTGATCTGAATCACTGTGCCTTGACTCTCACAATCTTAGCAAATTCAATTTCCCAGCCCCCACATCCTATTCTTCTTCTAGCCTTGGGCACAGGCCCTATGCTCTTAGCACCCCAGATCTCTGTACTACCCTCTTAGTCCAGATCCACCCGCTACATCCTGACCCCTGTAACCAGACCAGTCCAGTTTCTTAGAGTCTCCATAGGCTGTCCCCGACTCCAACTTGACTTTGCACACCTGAGACCAGCCTTCTATCCTGGCTGTCTGAAGCCCCAACTTGCCTTGAATTCGCTAGAGCAGCCTTCTTCCCTGGTAAGTCCATTCCCACCCATGGCACTTTGACTCCCCTACAACCAAAGCAACTCCAATCTCCTGGACCCCACATCCTGTTCTCCTTCTAGCCTTGGGCACAGGCCTGCTTTTTCTTTTAGCACCCCAGATCTCTGGACTATCCTCTTAACTCTGCAAGGCAGTGAGGTTTCCAAATTGTGCCTTGTTCATCCCCCTACACTGGGACCACCTACAGCTCCTCCTGCTGCTGCAGCCTCAGGTTCCTCTAAGGGCCCAGACTGTTGCAGACTGCCTGAGATCACCTGAATCCAATCTCCACCTGATAAGCTTCGCAAATTGTATTGTGCCTGCTGACTAGAGGGGCCCAGACCTTAGGAAGAAGCCTGAGATCATCTGATCCTCTACCAACTTGGGCCTCTGTGGGAGCTCCTGAGTAGTTAGACTAAAGCCATCTGCCCTCCCCTCCACTATAAAATCAAAAGAGAGAACCTGAAGCTTAGACCAACCAGCTTTTTGTAACCAATAAGAAAACAACAAAGGTACATCAAGTATGCAAAAAGATCTCAACAATGAAAATTGTAAATCTTTAAAGAGGGGTGGAGGGATAGGCTAAGGCTAAGAACCAAAACAATAAATCTTTAAAGAAGAGATTGAGGAAGACACCAGAAGATGGATGGACCTTTCATGCTTATGGATTGGAAGAATTTATGTTGTGAACATGGCCACTCTACTAAAAGCCATTTATGGATTCAATGCAATCCCAATAAAAATCCCCATGACATCCTTCACAGAATAAAAAAAAATCCTAAAATTCACATGGAACCACAAAAGACCCCAGTTAGCCAAACCAACCCTGAGCACAAAGAGCAATGCTGGGGGGGATTACTATATCAGATTTCTAACTATATTAAATAACTATAAAAACACAAAACAACATAGAATTGGCACAAAAATACACCTGTAGATCAATGGAACATAATTGAAGACCCAAACATGAGTACTTGCAATTTCAGCCATCTGATATTTGATAAAGGGGCAAAGAACATTCACTGGAGGAAAGACAGCATCTTCAGCAAATGGTGCTGATAAAACCAGATCTCCACTTGTAGAATAATGAAACTAGGCCCTTATCTTTCACCTTGCACAAAGTCAACTCCAAATGGATTAAAGACCTCAATGTGAAACCTGAAACTGTTAGAAGAAAACATTGACAATAACCTACAAGATATAAATGTAGGAATGGATTTTTAAACCAGACATAAATTTCTCAGAAATTAAAGGAGGTCAAAAATCCAAAAATTGGATTTCATTAAACTAAAAATCTTCTGTACAGCAAAAGAAACAACAAAGGAAATGAAGAAAAAACCCAGAGTGGGAGAAAATCTTCACCAGTGACACATCTGATAGAGGTTTAACATCCAGAATATATAAAGAACTCAAAAAACAAAAAAAATCAATAAAGAAGATGGGCTAAGGATCTGAATAGAGAGTTCTCAAAAGAAGAAATAAAGATGGTCAAAAAACATCATAAAAGGTGTTGAACATTGTTAGTAATTAGGGAAATGCAAATTAAAACCACTTTTAAGATTTCATCTTACCCCAGTCAGACTGGCTAAGACCATGAGAACAAATGATACTAAATGCTGGAGAAGATGTGGGAAAAGGGGAACACTTGTCCACTGCTGCTCAGATTGTAAACCTGTGCAACACTATGGAAAGCAATGTGGAGAACTCTTAAAAAACTAAAAATGAGCCAGGTGTGGTGGCCCAGGCCTTTAATCCCAGCACTCAGGAGTCAGAGGCAGGTGGATCTCTGTGAGTTCAAGGCCAGCTTGGTCTATATAGTGAGTTCCAGGCAAGCTGGTTACAGGGAGACCCCCTCTCAAAAAGACCAAAAACAAACAAGAAACTAAAAATGAACCTACTGACCTCCCTCTGCTTCCCTGGGCCTGCATAACCCACCAGCCTCTCTCCTGGGTAAGTCCATCGCGCCCACCGCAACTTGACTACCCCAGCCTCATTCACCTCCATGTCTCCCTCGCCCATCTTTCCTCTTAGCCTGTGTACAGTCCCATTCCTTGTCTTGGCACCCCAGACGCAAGGGATGACCCCTTGGCCAGAACCACCACTGTTTCCTGATCCTTTGCATCTAGACCAACCCAGTTCCTTCTGGAGGTCCCCAGGAGCCCTCTGGGCCTGGTCCTGCCCTCACCTCCCTCTGATCCGCTGTGTGTGCACAACCTGCCAGCCCCTCTCCTGGGTAAGTTCATCAGTGCCTTCTGCCCCTTGACTCCCCTAGCCTCATTCACACTCCCACCTCCCCTGCCTGTCTCTCCTCCTAGCCTGGGTACTGGCCCATTTCTTGTCTTGGCCCTCCAGACACTGGGGCTGACCTCTCTACTTGGAGCCACCACTGCTTCCTGATCCTTTGCATCCAGACCAATCCAGTTACTCTCTACAGTCCCCAGGAGCCTTTGGGGCCTCTTCCTTCCCCCACCTCCCTTTGCATCCCAGGGTGGCACTGCCACCAGCTGCCTGAGACCAGCATCTTTCCGGGGCCCTGCTCCCAGGCCAGTCCAACCCCCAAATTCCTGAGGACAACATCTTTTCTGGAGGGATCCAGACCTTAGGAGAAAGCCTGATAGCATCTGATTCTCATCTGACTTGGGCCTCTGTGGGAACTCCTGAAGACAAAAGCAATTTGGCCACTCCAATATATAATCAAAAGAGAGAACCAGAAGCTTAGATGAATCAGCTTTTCATGACCAAAAAGTAAACCACAAAGGAACATAAAGTTTACAAAAAGAAGCAGACCTAAAATTGAAGGCTTGAGTCTACTACAAGAATCAGAAACTACAAAAGAAATTCACATGTCAAAATAACAGAAAAAAAAAATAACAACATGAAAAACCAAAATAGCATATCCCCACCAAATACCAATAGTCCTCTAGAGGAGCACAATAAGAACCCCCTAGAGACAACGCAGGACATGGAACTCAAAAGAACAATGATGAATATGATAAAAGAATTCAGTGAATTTAAAGAACATACAAAAAAGGTAATCATAGAGCTGAAGGAAGATAGGGATAAACTTCTGAATGAATTCAGAAAAATAGGATGAATGAAATGGAAAACAGAATATCAAGACTGGAAGATAAAGTGGACCAACCAGACCACTCAAGGAAAGATTATGAAAAATTTAAGAAAGCACAAGAATGGAATATGCAGGATTGTGTGACACCATAAAAAGACCAAACTTATGGATTATAGGCTTACAGGAAGGAGAAGAATCTCAAGATAATGGCCTGGACCAGATCTTCAACAGAATCGTAGAAGAAAATTTCCCAAAATTAAAGAAAGACATGCCCATAGAAACACAAGAAGCATATGGAACACCAAACAGACAGGACCAGAAAAGACACTCTCCATGGCACATCATAGTTGTCTTAGTTTGTTCTTCATTGCTGTGACAAAACACTCTGACCAGTACCAACTTGGGGAGGAAAGGGTTTATTTGTCTTACATCTCCCAG
>NW_008329142.1:1617121-1617747 GCF_000622305.1 Nannospalax galili | reverse complement strand
CCCTCAACCCAGGTGTGTCAAGTTGACACTAAAGCTATCCAGCACAATAGTAAAATCACGAAATGTGCAAAACAAAGAGACAATACTGAAAGCTGCAAAAGAAAAACAACAAGTCACATATAAAGGAAAACCCATCAGGATTACAGCTGAGTTTTCAATGTAAACTACGAAAACCAGAAGAGCCTGGACAAAGTATTCCCAGTTTTAAATGACCACAGATACCAACCCAGACTTCTATACCCAGCCAAAATATCTATTATAGTTGAAGGGGAAAGAAAAATGTTCCATGACATAAACAGGCTGAAAGAATTCATGTCCACGAAACCAGCCCTTCAGAGAGTTCTTGAAGCAATACAAAGAGCTGAAGAAGGGAATGACTATACCTAAGGGGTTGTGGAAAGAAATTCTATGAAGGTATAACTGTGGAAATATACAGCTATATCAAGATTATGAACAGAAATAAAAATGACAGGATTCAATACACGTGTTTCGTTAATAACTTTAAAGATCAATGGACTGAACTCTCCAGTCAAAAGACACACTAGGTGAATGGATTAAGAAACAAAATCCATCTTTTTGTTGTCTGCAAGAAACTCATCTCACTTTCAAGGACAGACACTATCTTA
>NW_008329142.1:1589342-1616858 GCF_000622305.1 Nannospalax galili | reverse complement strand
GAGACTTCAATACTCCATTGTTGCTATTAGATAGGTCAACAGTACAGAGAATTAACAGAGAGACATCTTAATTAAACAATACCATATATCAAATGGTATTTCTCCAAAATCGACCATGTACTGGGGCACAAAACAAACCTCAACAAATACAAAAAGATTGAAATAATTCCATGCATTCTATCAGACCACAATGCAATAAAGCTTAAAATCAACACTCGAAGAAGCCCTAGTCACCACATGAACACATGGAGATTCAAAAACACATTCCTGAATGATGAATGGATCAAAAGAGAAATTAAGAAAAAATAAAAGTATTCCTGGAATTAAATGAAAAGGACAATACAACATGATAAAACCTCTGGGACACACTGAAAGCAGTCCTTAGAGGGAAGTTTATAGCTCTAAGTGCCTACATTAAAAAATCAGAAAGAACACAAATAAATGACTTAACATTGCAACTCAACACACTTAAAAATCAGCAACACATGAAACTCAAACCCAGCAGACAAGAAGAAATAACAAAAATCAGAGCAGAAATTAATGAATCCAAAACAAATAAAACAATACAAAGAATCAAGGAATCCAAGACCTGGTTCTTTGAAAAGATAAACAAGATTGACAGACCACTAGCCCAGTTAACCAAAAGAAAGAAAGAGCACCTCCAAATCAACAAAATCAGAAAGGAAAGGGGAAACATCACAACACACCAAAGAGATCCAGAATATTATAAGGGAATAATATAAAAACCTATATGTTTCTAAATTTGAAAACCTAAAAGAAATGGACAGGTACCTAAAAGCATTGGAATCACCAAAACTAAACCAAGAAGAGATTAGCAGGTTAAACAGACACATATTACAAAAAGAAATTGAAACAGTAATACAAAACTTCCCGACTAAAAAAAGCCCAAGACCAGATGGATTTACAGCAGAATTCTATCAGACATTTAAAGAAGATCTACAGCCAATACTACTTAATTTATTTTAAAAAGTAGAAATTGAGGGAGAACTTCCAAATTCTTTCTATGAAGCCAGCATCACTCTAATACCAAAGCCAAGTAAAGATACAACCAAAAAAGAAAACTATAGACCCATATCCTTAATGAACATAGATGCAAAAATTCTCAATAAAATACTTGCAAACCGCATACAGACACACATCAAAAAGATCACCCACCATGATCAAGTTGATTTTATTCCAGAGATGCAGGGATGGTTCAATATATGCAAGACAATAAATGTCATAAATTACATAAATGGGCTCAAAGACAAGAATCACATGGTGATCTCAATAGATGCAGAGAAGGCCTTTGACACAATTCAACATGTATTTATGTTCAAATTCCTAGAGGGAATTGGACTGGAGGGTACATACCTCAATATAATTAAAGCCATATATAACAAACCCAGAGCCAACTTCATTCTAAATGGAGAAAACCTAGAAGCATTCCTATTGAAATCAGGAGCCAGAAAATGCTGTCCAGTATGTCCACTTCTCTTTAACATAGTGCTTGAAACTCTTGCAAGAGCAATAAACCAAGAGCAGGAAATTAAAAGTGTTAATTGGAAAAGAAGAGATCAAATTATCCCTTTTTGCAGATGATATGATTATATCTAAGAGACGCCAAAATTTCCATCAGAAAACTCCTAGAAATTATTAACACGTTAAGTGGCAGGTTACAAAATTAACCTACAAAATTCTGTAGCCTTTCTATATACCAATAACAAGCAATTAGAGAAAGAGTACATGGAAACACTCCCCTTCACAACAGCTGCAAAAAATAGATAAAATATCTCGGAATAAACGTGACCAAAGACATTAAAGACCACTACAATGAAAACTTTAGATCTTTAAAGAAAGAGATTGAGGATGATATCAGAAGATGGAAGGACCTCCCATGCCCATGGATTGGAAGAATTAATATTGTAAAAATGACCATACTACCAAAAGTCATTTATAGATTCAATGCAATGCCAATCAAAATCCCCATGATATTTTGCACAGAATTGGAAAAAAAAACATCTTAAGATTCATATGGAAGCACAAAAGACCTCTGATAGCCAAAGCAACCTTGAGCACTAAGAACTATGTCGGGGAGTGGGGCATCACTATACGACATTTTAAACGGTATTACAGAGCTATAGTCATAAAAACAACATGGTACTGGCACAGAAATAGACCCATAGATCAATGGAACAAAATTGTAGACCCAAATATGAGTAAATGCAATTTCAGCCACCTGATACTTGAAAAGGGGGCCAAGAACTTTCACTGGAGGAAAGACAGCATGTTCAGCAAATGATGCTGGAAAAACTGGATCTCCACATGTAGAAGAATGAAACTAAACTCCTATCTTTCACCTTGCACAAAAGTCAATTCCAAATGGATCAAAGACTTCAATGTAAAGCCTGAATCTCTGAAACTGTTAGAAGAAAACATTGGTAAAAACCTACAAGTCATAGGTGTAGGAAAGGATTTTCTAAACCAGACATCAATTGTTCAGGAAATAAGGTCAAGAATCAACAAATGGGACCTCATTAAATTAAAAAGCTTCTGTACATGAAGGAGGCAACCAGGGAAGTAAGAGAGAAAACCCACAGAATGGGAGAAAATCTTCACCAGTGACACATCTGACAGAGGTTTAACATCCAGAATATATAACAAACTCAAAACAGAGAAAATCAAGACAGGAAGTAACCCAATTAAAAGATGGGCTAATGAGCTGAACAGAGAGTTCTCAAAAGAACAAGTAAAATGGCTAAGAAGCATCTTAAAAATGTTGAACATTACTAATATTTAGGGAAATGCAATTTAAACCCATTTTAATATTTCATCTTACCCCATTCAGACTGACTAAGATCAAGAGAACAAATGATACCAAATGTTGGAGAGGATGTGGGGAAAGGGGAACACTCCTCCACTGCTGGTGGGGCTGCAAACTTGTTCAACCCCTATGGAAAGCAGTGTGGAACACTCTTAAAAAACTACAAATGAATTTACCATTTGATCCAGTTATATCACTCCTTGGCATATGCCCAAAGAACTCATTCTATTGTAGAGACACTTGTACATCCATGTTTTTTGATGCCCTTTTCACAATAGCTAAAGGATGGAAGCAACATAAGTGTCCTTCAAGTGATGAGTGGATAATGAAAATGTGGTTCATTTATATGATAAAGTTTTACTCAGCAGTAAAGAAAGATGAAATCATGAAGTTTGCAGGTAAATGGATGGAACTAGAAACTGCTATACTAAGTAAAGTAACATATACTCAGAAAAAAAAATTGACATATGTTCTCCCTCATATGTGGCTCCTAGAACCAGACCCTGATAAATGAATATGTAACCAGACATAACTACAGGAACCAGGATAATGGAATGGAGGTAGAGGAAAAGAAAGAACCTGAAAGAGAAGAACAGTAGGAAACAGGCATTAATAAGGGAGTTATGGATAAAATTTGAGTTAGTTTAAGGGAGAGGGGAGGGAGGGTATACAAGGAACCTAGGGAATAAAGAGAAAGAAGGAGCTCAGAGAGGTAGGACCACAGGAGAAGAGTATTATTAAGGGAGAAAGGGGAAAAATGGGGGCACCTTAAATGGGGAAACCATGATGGAGGGGTGAGACAATGTGAGAGATAAATAATATCTAGCTAGTTTTAAAAACCAGAGGGAACCATATTAGTCCAACAACCTACTGACAAATTATACATACCAGATCAAGAAATGTATGTCTACGCAAGGTTTATCTGAGAACAATTGGCCTTTGCCCAAGATTTATGTGCAAGGCACACAGTAATTAAAAGTACCAGACTGGCGGAACTAACCTTCTTGGATGTTTAACAGACATACTTTGAGGCCTATACTAATTTGGTCAGAGGGACATAAAGGACACTTTTTGCTCCTTGCTGTCCTAGGTCTACTAGTTCTAGGGGACTATGAGAATTTCTCAAAATGTCCTGTAATTATGGTGAGTCACCTGTCCTCTTGATCAAGGAGGCTGTGGAGACCCGACAAGATAGACTTGAACCAGTGTCCAGTCTACAAAGAGGAGGGTCAACACAGAGGAATCATTTCCTCCATGCTTCCAAGTGAAGCCACCCATGGTCGAGTAGGATCTTTGACTTATTGTCACTTAGGTGGAACTGGTAAAAGAAAGGAGCTAGGGGCTCCTCACAAGCCCATGTGACCCCTGAGGAACAGATCCTCAAACAACCTTAAGAGTAAAAATAAATTGGTTTACCTGGACCAACCATATGGCCTTAAACACCCAAAAGGAAAGTATAACCAAAGATTAAAGGGGCCAATATAATTTTTTAAGAGTCCATGTGTATAGCTAAAGGCTACATGATGAACAACAGTGCCAGATATGAGATACTTTCTTTTGAGTTTTTGGCCAGGTTGGCCCAAGGGACTTCCAGATAGTAACCCAGATAGAACCTGGAAAATGAACAGCAGACCCCAATCTTATCTAAAGGAATATTGACAACTGATTGCTGCTAGCTGAGGAACACCTGACCTTCCTAAAACAGAGAGTTCTAGATAGGCTGACTAGATTCACTGGATAGACAAGTAGTGGGGAATGGTTGGGGGTGCAGACAACACAGCAGACTGTAGCAGGGATGACAGAGTATAAGGGCTTTAGTCGGGGGGTGGCTATGGGAGGGTGCCATCTGGGAAGTGGGTGTATAGTTGAATAAGATGGTTTGGGATGTTCTGTGTGATACACACAGACACACACAAAATCAACAAATTTCAAAAAATGAATTATATTTGAGGAGGAAGCATAAAAATTTATGTCTTGTTAATTAGTAGAGGTGATAAACATTGCCACTGAAATCTACTTGATGACTTTATAGACATACACAGGTGCCAAGGATCTGAGTGCAATTGACTATGACTAGTAATAATCAGATACATACAGATTAAAGACACATGCGTCAACATCTTAGTGTTATTAGCAAAACACAATGAGTCTTTCTGTAAGAAACAGTATATTTTAAAATGAAATGGAGATCTTTTTTAAAGGTTAAAAACTCATTCAATTTTATGTCTTACACTGTTTATACTGAGTTCAATATTTTATAACTGTCTTAATTCAACAGTTAATGTAAAAATTTTATAGCCCCCTTTGAAAGAGATACATCTTTGCTCTGGAAACTATTATTGAATATGTTAAAGCTGTAATGAAATGCTTCTTCTAAAAAATATATATCTATGTATAATGAACCTACCATTTGATCCAGTTATTCCACTCCTTGGCGTATACCTAAAGGACTCATCCTATTGCAGAGACATTTGTACATCCATGTTTGTTGCTGCTTTTTTCACAATAGCTAACCTAAGTGCCCCTCAACAGACAAGTGGATAATGAAAATATGGTGCATTTACACAATGGACTTCTATTCAGTGATAAATAAAGATGAAATCATGAAATTTGCAGGTAAATGGATGGAACTAGAAACTTATACTAAGTGAAGTAACAGACCCAGAAAAACAAATGACATATTTTCTCCCTCATATATGGATCCTATCACCAAATCCATATATGTGCTGAAGACATAACATACTTCAGACACAGGATTTGGAGCAATAGAGCTGCAACTGACATGAAACCACTTCTTCTGAAGGCTATCTCTCATAGCTTTGGAGAGTGCTATGAAGGTGCCAGGGGGAAACATCAATCAATGGTCCAACATCAGCTTCGAAACCAAATAAGCACATCAGTGACTGGCACAGCATATGACATTGGTACAGTAGTGGCACTTTTATATTGGGGGCAATCAACAGCTACCTAGTTGGACTAAAAGCCCGCTAAATGATAGGAAACTCAAGTGTGGTACTGTAAACATAACCAAATACATATGGCTGCAGTGGTCAAAGATCTTAGAGAATATACCAATATGGTCACAGTCCTAGACTAATCTAATTTCTTACAATGTGCAAAATATGTAACCTTATATTTACAGACAAATATCCCAGTCACCACTCATCAAAGAATGATGAGTGAGTCACCACTCACCACTCACCACTTTGCACCAGTCAGAGACCATTACCAAGCACCACAACTAGTCACACACAGACATTGATTAGGAATTGCCCAGGCCTAAGTGACACATCTACAATGCAACCTCTACACCTAAGGTGTACGGAATATAGAACAGGGGTAAAAAGAGGACACTAATGAATCTCCCAAGTCTCATTAATGAAGCTCCTTCATGCAACAGAGGGCCAGGAACACAAAAGGTCACAAATAGTCAAAACATAGAGATTAAGTGTCTTCAGAGTGCCAGTCCTTGAACAGGACTCCTATATTAAACTTCACCCAACCAGGGCTCAGGGACCATCTTGAAAGACAGGGCAGAAAGACTGTAGTAGCCAGGGAGGAGACACATGACCATATGGAAACAGAGTCCTACAAGCTCCTGGTACCCTGCACATATGATTCTATGGCAATGGTGTGAACATACACAAGTCCCATGCAAACTAAGGCAGACAAAAACCCAGCACAGAACTGGGGAAATGAACAGCATACCCCAATCTTAGCTGAAGAAATATTGGCAACTGATTACTGCTAGGTGAGGAAGAACTGATCTTCCTAAAACAAGGGACTCTATATAGCCTGACTAGACGTCAGTGTATGGACTTACCCTGGGGAATGTCTCGGGACACTGACTTGACACAGTGGGCCTTAACACAGATGACAGAGTATATAGGGTCCAGTGGAGGGGGAGGGGAGCTAAAGGATGGTGCCAGTGGGGAAGGGGGCATAAAGATGATTAAGACTGAGATTTTCTGTATGAAATACAAAAAAAATTGAATAAAAACAAATTTAAAAAAAGAAAATTTCTAGTTTTGTTTTCCTTAATAACACACAAAGATAAATTGTAATAAATCCTGCAAGTAAATATCTATAAGATGGAATTTGTTACCTATCATAGGAATGCAAATATTACAGTAATCAAATACTCTTTGGGAGTATGATTTAAATAGAGGAAGGAAGAGGATAAACTATTATAAAATATATCAATACTGAGTCAGGTCTGTTAGCTTATGCCTGCAATCTCAGCACACTGGAGGTGGAGGTAGGAGGATAATGAACTCAACTATGCGGCTATTTAGCAAGTTGGAGACTAGCCTGGACTATATGGGACTCTCCCCTGTCTCAAAATCTCAAATATATAAAACAAAGAAAGAAAGCTATACTAGAAACAGATACACACATCCACACTTGTGAGTGTGTGTGTGTGTGTGTGTAGAAGAAACTATAGGCACATATCTGTTCCTAGCATAGTTTTCTCTTTTTGTTTCATTGTGTTTTTCTTCTTAATACATACTCCTCATTTTAAATGTAATGGGTTCGATTATGAGACAGTCATTTATTTATCTATTCTTAAGTATTTATTCTTAGGTAAGTGCTATTATACCTAGCACTGATGAAAATCCTTTGTTAAATGAAGTCTCATACAGGCCTCAGTGTTTGCTTCAAGGAGAAAGGCAAATGTGCATCTGGCCTTGGTGAACCCCGGGGAATCCTGGAGAAGTGTCTTCCTGTCTGAGTGGCACTGCCACCACTGTCCTATTCTAGGATTCTGGCTGTCAGAGGCCAGTTTAATTCTCAGCTAAACATGGTCACCTTCCACTGACTTCAGCCAGAGAGATGTATGAGCTTCTTCCACAACCTGGATGGTTCTTCTCTGCCTCAGAGCCTGAATTTAAGCATACTTATATAGTCTCACAGAACATTTGCTTGTTGAACCATATGAGAAAATTGCACTTAAAGAGTCATCATGTGCTGGCAAGATAGGTGCTTGCCACCAGGCCTGACTGCCTGAGTTTGATTCCTGGGACCCACATAGTAGAAGGAGACAACTGACTCTGCACTCTGTCCTTTGATCTGCACATAGTGGCATACAGACACACACACACATACAAACACACACACACACACAAATAAACAAATGTATTCATAACAACATTTTAAAAAAGCAATTGATAGGGGGTAAGGTATGATATGATTGAACAAATCTGTAATCCCAGAATTTGGAAGGTTGGGAGCAGGAGGATTAAGAGTTCAAAGTCAACAGCTTGAGTACAGCCTGAGCTATATGAGACTGTGTCTCAAAAAACCAAACCAAACCACAAAACAAGCCAAAACACTGATGTGACATTTCCTTCTATCTGCTGAAATCAACACTTCACATGAAGTGTGTCAGTGTTTCCATTTAGCTATTTATAGTGCCAGCCCCTCCTCCACATTGGGTTAGATAAGTCTTCCCGCTTTAATGTCAGCATACCTGTCTCTCATCTACCTCTGTCTCTGTTTCTTTGGATGACAATTTCTTTTGTGTGACACTAGATCCAGTCAAGCTCCCTTGGAAATGAGACCCCTACCAAATGATCCTAGGGCATCTGGAATGTAATGACAGCTGAGAACAGGTGTGTGGCCTGCTTGAAAGGTATATAAAAGCTTCAAAACAGGAGCACAGGGGAGGGCATGGTGGGAAAGAGGGTGGTTAGTTTTGCCTTGTGTTGTTTCTCTAAATCTGCGCTTTAAAAGTCACTTCTGGCTCGTTGGCCAATCTGCACTTAATTACCGTGTGGTCGGGCTATTCATCCCTCCGTGAAGCCACTGCAGACCTGGGGTTGAGCTGATCCGTTACAAATGTCTTGTGGACCAGAACAATGTATGTGTCTGCGGAGATTTTCACTGAGGACCAGGATACCAGCTTCAGTACTGATCGTTTTAAGTGGCATGTGTTCCGAGTCTAGAGAACAGCTCATTAGCGACCCTAGGAGTCCAGTATCTGGAACAGGCTGAACCCGGTCTCTCTGCTCTCTGCCAGCACAGGCATTAATAGGAGAAATCACGTCAATAAAAGCTCTCAAGATGAAGCCACAGAATGAGGCACTTATGGAAGATTATAAATATTTTGCCCGTGGTAACTCTCCTCTATCAAACCCACTCCAAGCCTGATAAGCGCTGCTTCTTTAGGGGTCATTAATTTCCCTGAAAATTTAAACAGCTGTCACTTGTGATCCTCCTCAGGTGCTCACGTGGGAGAGATTAGTCCGTGTTTATAAGCCGGTCTGTTCGTTAAGCGCCTGCCGGCGTGGAACCCGGTCCACATGCTGGAGTCAGGCTAGCAGATCTCCCACATATAATTGGGGGCTGCTGCGAATTACCCAGAGTGGCTGCCGGCCTCGGGGATGGTGTTCCTTATTAATATCAGCTGGGTAGACTGCACCATTTTAATGACTTTCAATAAACCAAGCAAGCCCTCAGAACTCCCAGAGCATTTGGGCACTGACAGTTACAGAGATGGTAAGAGGTTTAGGTTTCTGTACTTGTCAAATTCTTTCTCATTAGCATTTGAAAATCAAGGCTTAACACTTTGAGATGGGAGCAAATCTTTCTTGGTGAGTTCCTAAATTCAGGTGACTGGTATTGTTTACTCCCTGCTAAATCTTCTGGCAGATTGAACATCTGCTGTGGGAGAAAAAGATACTTCATGAAGATGTGTGACCTCGAGTACAGGAAGTACATTTTGGCAGGTGCTTTTGAAATCAAGGTGCAGATGTTTTAAATAGTATACTTTTAATGAAATTTGGTGTATTTCTATATTCTCTGATGTTATTGAATTCTTGCCAACAAAAATGCTATATTTTAACATTTTGAACAGGATCTCAAAACTTATGGAAAACTCTTTGTTTAAAATGTGTGTATGTGTGTGTTACACGATGCATGCACATGAATGTGAAGGGGTGTCTGCATATGGAGGGCAGAGCAGGATGTCAGGTGTCTTCCTCTGTTCCTTTATTCCTGTGTCATCCTTCACCCCACTGACTTGAGAAAGACTCTATCACTGAATGGAAAGCTCACTGTTTCTGCTAGGCAGGCTGGATGCCTGACCAGTGGTGTTCTCAGGATCCACTTGTCCTTACCCCAAAGGCTGGAACGTGAAGCCAAGCTAGCTCTTTATGAGGCTGCTGGAGATTCCAACTTGAGTCTTTATTCTTGCCCTGAAAGTGTGCTTACCCACTGAACCATTTCTCCAGCCCCTGTTTAAAACACCAGAGGATTTGTTTAGACGATTTGTTTTTCAGTCTAATGAACACGTAGATCAAGCAAATATAAAAGACAATCTTTAAAACAAGTAACTTTTTTTTCAGTAACAAAATGTTATGAGTAGAAATATTTTTAGAAGATTCTTTTCAGAATGCTCTCTGTGTTGTGGGGTTTGTTTTTGAAAAACATACAGTGAACATACGTACAGTGTTGGAAAGTTTTGACCCCAACCGATTATATAATTCATATTATATGTATGTATTCTTGGGAGCCATCTGTAGGTCATCATTCACACATTTCATATTTCAAGAAATAGGTATGAGAAACTCCAAAATATAAGAGGTTTCCCTGCTTGTTTTCCATTTCAGTCAAAATATTCTAAAATTTCTACCAGGTTTTGAGAATTTATTTCTGCAATCATACTGCTGACCTCATATAGTTTAAGGAACACCTGGGTGTGCTGTGTTTGCTCCCATTCTTGGCCATGAGCAACGCAGGAAGTGGCCTTCTGGAGAGACCTCATTTAGTAAGTTTGGACTCCAATTATCTTCTCGTAGAAGCAGTGGCCCCACAAATGGTTCTATTACAGTCTTTAGATAATTATTTTATTAAAGACTTCTGTACTATTGAAAATTTGTGTATTCTCTGTTTCACTTTTTCCTTAACAGCTGATTATAAGAAAAAGTCTTTGTGTAGTCATGTCAATAAGATCTGACAGATACCATGAGCACAGAGCATAAGCTGGGATGTAAAGGGCGTCAATAGGTTCAAGTCATGTAGACCAAATCTTCCAGACCATACAGTGTGATATCTGTCTTGTTCTATCAAATCTTTAGCACTGTTTTCTATGCATCTTCCAAAGCTGTTTGTGGATATTTTGCAGTTTGTTAATATATTAATTTCTATGAATTATATGAGACTTTTTAAAAAATTTAAAATACATTTTGATATTTTCGTACATGTGTACAATGTATGGAGATTATATTCACTGTTAGACTCTCTTATCCTCCTCCCACCCCTGATGCCCATCTTCTTCCCAGTTAGTTTCCCTCCTATTTTTATGTCTGTGTATGTGACCCACTGAGTTAATTAGGGTTGTTTGTATGAACATGGGAAGGGGGCTATTTACTGAAGCAATGGCTACCCCACTGAAGAAAATTATTCCCCTCCCCCTGATAATCATTAGTAGTTTAAAGCTCTACCGGGAGTGGTGGGGCCTCATAAGCCCCTCTCTTATCCATGATAGAGTGTGGAAGGGCCCATCTTGTTAGGTCTTATGCAGGTAACTACAACTGCTATGTGTTCATGATTGCAATGACCATTGCGCTGATGGTTTTCAGTTGTCAACTTGACACACCTTGGACGAGGGAACCTCAACTGGGAATTTCCTCTATCATATTGGCCTGTGGACATTCCTGTGAGACATGTTCTTGATTGCTGAGTGCTGTGGGAGGACCCGGGCCCACTGTGGGTGATGCTACCTTGCACAGGTGTCTCTGGGTTGTGTAAGAAAGCTGGATGAGCACAGATCAGAGGAGCAAGCTACTAAGAAGCATTCCTCCATGGTTTGGTTCTTATCTCCAGGTTCCTGCCCTGGGTTCCTGCCCTGCTTTCTGCCCTGGCTTTCCTTAAGGATGAATGATTATCCAGATCTATAAGAGAAATAAACCCTTTCCTCCCCAAGTTAGTTTTGGTCAGAATATTGTATCACAGCAGTAGAAATAGAAATTTGGACATCAATGCCATAGCCAGAAACCAGTGTTTGACTGTGCCTCCCCCCATTCCCTAGCTCTTAAAATCTTCCTGCTCTTTCTTCTGTAATATTCCCTAAGCCTTTGTGTGTGTGTGTGTGTGTGTGTGTGTGTGTGATGTAGGCGTTCTATTGATTTCTGAGCACTCAGCAGTCACTTGTTCTCAACACTTTGACCAGTCATGAGCCTCTGCATTAGCCATTGCTCACTGCAAGTCTGAGGAGAGCACTAATACATAAGACACTTTTGCTAGGAAGAAAAGGTGTTTCTCCAATGGTTTGTGGCTTTTAGTATTAATTAAACCTTTTCCACTTTGACCCCTTTTTGCCTGAGAAATTTTTATGTGATCCTGATTATATAGGTGCATAAAAGGGCACTGGCTGGGCATGGCGGCGCATGCCTTCAATCCCAGCACTTGGGAGGCAGTTTCAGGCAGATCTCTGTGAGTTCAAGGCCAGCCTGGTCTACCTAGTGAGTTCCAGGTCAGCTGGGACTACAGGGTCAAAAAGACCAGAAAAAAAGAAAAAAAAAAAAAAAGAAAAAGAAAAAAAGGAGGTACTTAACTCAAACATTTACTGATAATAAATCATAAGGAAATTTATTTTTTTATTAAAGGTGGAAGCTCATTTGCCTACTAATGAAATGAATGTGCTTACTTACTTTTATATAAAGAATTAATTTTTGGTTGAATATTTGATGCCACAGGACATAGAACATATTCAATGTTTTTCAAAATTGTTTGATAGTTTGATTTTATAGTTTACAGTCACAAATACTGAAAATGCTTCCTCATAAAAATATATGGCACAAAATGGCAGAAGTATGTTTAGAGTCATTTCAGAAATGATTGGAAATTGGATCCTAATCTGAAGCCAAAATTCATTTAAAGTTTTTTAAAATGTAATTCAAGGCAGCAACTAAGACAGCGGTTTTTAAAGTCAAACATTCTAGCAGTACAGTCTTAAAATACACTAATCTGGCACATGCTGAGGAATGATGGCAGAAAAATATGGAAGGTCTTTGTTTTTCCATAATTAAACTATATTTTTTTGTAAGAGCAGAAGCAGTATATACAGTAAAATACTGCAATTCAATGTTTGAAATCTGAGCCAGGGCATTTCTGGCATCATTGGTATCATGTGACATGAGGGTATGCACAGTTCAAAATATGCCTGTGTGTCCAAAACGAAGGCTGCAATGATGTTGTGTAATGCAACGTAGGTGAACATTGTCAGAAACACATCACATTTTTGTATATTTTATTTTAATTTTTGGCCATTACATGTTTAGAAACATTTTACTCTTCTGAATCTTTCATGAGCCCCATATTCATGGATATGACCCTGAATGAGATCACGTGGCTCAGTTTAAGAAGCAAGGCATCATAGTAGCAGCTCCTAAATATGTAATATTAAATTTAGTGGACTGTTAGAAATAGCCAACTTGAGACTAGCATGATCCAAGATATCACCTTCAAAATGGTCACCCTGTATTGTGCATGCTTACATGAAAACTGTCATATTGTTTATAAACCTGAGTTAGTATCTATAATCATGAAATTTATGAATAAAAATTAGTTGTCCATAATTACTGCATAGGTCAGTCCTCTGACAGGCAGACCATGGACAGACACCATCTTCCCAAGCTTGGTTGCACCTGCTTGTCTAGGATCATCACAGCTAAGCCTAGTGACTGTTACTCTTAGCAAGAAAGGAAGGGCAGGGAGAGTCAGCCACACCTCCCAACCAACCAGTTGGCCCTAGTTGCACAAGGGGGAGGAGCTAAGGTTATGTAAACTAAGGAAGCAGAGAAGAGGCTCTCTTTCCATTTTGTATGGCTTTGGAAAGTCATAAACCACACCTAAATGTAGACTTTCCAGTGTAGCCTTAGGATGGGGGCACCCATACTTCTGTAAGTAGACCCTCACCCATTGCTCTGGAAATAAGTCCAAGAAATTCACTGGTTTCCCAGACTGCAGTTTGGTGAAATTGGATCTCAATTTGTCATAGGAACCAAGGGAGGAGGGGGTTAGACAGCATTTGTGCCTCCCAGAAGGAATTTTAGCTACAATTGTTAAAATCAGGGAAGCCTGTGCTTCAAATAGCATTCTTGATTGGAAGCATTCAGATTGGGATCTTTTTATTTATGAATAGATCATCTTTTAAAAATATAGAATGTGTATAAAAATCCATAATCTCTAACATTAACTTTCTTATTTTTGCATTTATTGTGAATTTATTTTCAAAATGGCATCTAGGATATCTCATTTTGGAAAAAGTCTTTGCAACAAATGATATTTGGAATTTCATATGCACATTCAAATATGCACAGTGATCACTTAAATGTTCTTTTTATTGATGAAACTTGTTTTTTGAGAGTTCATATACATATATAGGGCAGCTTCTGTGAGATCATATTTGCAATGGCTGTGTCCTTCCTCAGAGACAGCATTTCATTTCCCTATCTTCTGGTTCCTACTTCTTTCCATTCTCTCTGCTGTGATGTTCCCTCAGCCTTAAAGTGGGTGGTATAAATGTCCTGTTTAGTGCTCAAGAGTCATTTATTCTCAGCACCTTGAGCAGCCATGAGTCTCTGCATTCCCTAACATTCACTGCAAAGAGAAGCTTCTCTGATGAAGGCTGAGAGTTGCATTTGTCCACAGGTATGAACGTAGATACTTAAAAGGCAGCTTGGTACCATGTCAGTTTAGCTAAATAACAGTAGTAATCCCCCAACCACCAGGGCTATGACCTCTCCAGCCATGAATTTTTGACCAGCTTTACAGTACCAGGCATATATTCCCTCCTATAGAGTAGGCCTTAAATCTAAGCTGAGTGTAGTTGGTTATCCCCATAACAGTTGTGCCACTGTTTCACTAGTGGGCACATCTCAGTTTGCAGGTATTATAGTTCTTAGTTTGTAGCTGAATGAGCTTTCATACCTATTCTCTCCCAGCAGCCTGTATCACACCTTCTGGTACTATGAAAGCCAACCAGCAGGGAGGAAGCTTCCAGTTAAAGTCCAGCTTGATTTCTATGCACATTAATTTAGTTAAATTTTTGGGGTGGTGGTTTACTTTAGTTTGAATTATTAACAGTTTTCAAGTCACTGGGCTGTTTGCAAGAATTTGACATTTCATGAAAGTAAATTCATTTGAAACCAGAAAACTGCAGCACAAGAGATAACCCTGAAAACAAGACCATGTGAAAGCCCACTGCTGCTGTCCTTGCTATGATTTGAACTGGCACACCTGTGTCTTGCCTCAGGATACCTATCACACTGCAGTTGGTTGGAAGGCTCTGACATACAGACTGAATGTGACATACAGAGGAATAGTGGTTCTGGTTACCAGATAGTTTGTAACAGGACAGGTTACAAACATGACGTCAGCTAGCAGTTTTCTTCATGGATGAGCTCTGGTGAAAGAATGTAAGGAATGGAAGACATGGAGAAGGGCTGCAAGTGCCACCTTCTAGGCACAACACAGACATTGTGGGCATGAACTTACAACAGCTGCAGTTACTGGCACTGGGCCTGCACAAGACCGACCCTGTCAATAATCATTCATGGATGGGGGAGAAGTTCATAGGGCCTTATTCTTTTCTGCTGAGCTTTTGGCTTCTGCCATGTTCCGGGAGAAAGGGAGCCATTGTTTTCAGTTGTGTACCTACAGGTGATCCCACCAGGCTCCAATAGATCCAAACCCTTGGTCACACAGACAGCCCTGGTTCAATTTGGTGGATCACAAAACAGAACAAAAAGACATGAATGTAAGGAAGAGATTTGTATGGCAGAAGAGGGCTAATAGGAGTGGGAGGGAGTTAAGAGAGGGAAGGTGAGTAACTAGAATATACTATATATGTGTTTGAAATTGTCATAGAGAAAACTGAATTAATTGAAAAATACATAATCAGCCGGGTGTGGTGGCGCACATCTTTAATCCCAGCACTTGGGAGGCAGAGGCAGGTGGATCTCTGTGAATTTGAGGCCAGCCTGGTCTACCTACAGAGTTCCAGGCCAGCTGGGACTACAGGGAGACCCTGCCTCAAAAAGACCAATCTATGATTACACACACACACAGAGTCTTTGAGACTTGGAACTCACTATATAGACCAGGCTGGCCTGTATCTCACAGATCGGCCTGCCTCTGCTTCCCAAGTGCTGGGACTAAAGGCTTGGGCCACCTACCCAGCTTGGTAAACTTTTTATTCATCACTATACCCCAAATAAGTAAAGTTTAGGTTTTAAAAATGTGTTGTGGGGTGACAGTATGTGTATATGAAAGCTGCATGTTTCACACTCATAAATCTGTGTGCAGAGTGTGGATATAGATATTTGTGAGGGAGGTTCTTGATTTTCTAAGACATTTAAGATGACCTGGATGAGAGAGCAAGTGAGTGAGAGAGAGAGAGAGAGAGAGAGTATTTGTGCGCATACCTTTTGTTTATTCTAATAAATGGAAAAAGTTCCCAAGCTCAAAAAAAAAAAAAGAATCTCAATTTTAAGTGAAACATGGCTTTTATAGGACAGTAGAAAACTTTATTTTCTTTCTGCTCTTTGGAAAGATGTGACATTCAGCTATGCATGTTAATCTTACAAAGTGATATGTGAGTAACTTGAGGGTTTTAGGGCTTTTGAAGACGTCAGCATCTGTGTGGGCAGGCTTCCCGCTCACCCCAGTGCGCACATGGGAAGGGCATGAAAGTGCGCAGGCGCAATGGAGAATCAGAAGGAACCAACCATGTCGGTTTGGGGAAGCATTACTCACTAACTTCTTTAAGATATGCTTTGTGGACTCTTAGTTCAGCATAATGTATTATGTCACTGAAGATCAGATCTTATTACAGGCAAAAAATAATGTATGAACACAGGATTCAAAGCTAGCAAATAAGCAAAGTGTGCAAAGCCCGTCATTCGTGTGAACCATGCCTTTCTTGGAACGTTTCTAATATTTCCTGTAAGTAGTCATAACTCAAAATGTCAAGTCATGTGGCACTGGCAAAAATTCACATTAAATCTGTTTCATTTTTTTTTTCTCTCCATTTGTTTTTTGTTTGGATTCTCTTTTGGTGACACTGCTTCACGAAGTTTATGCTCCTCTCTTTCTTGTAATTGCTTTATTCTCCGTGCTTTGTTTCTCTGAAGCGTCTGAAGGCAGTGTGGGAAGGAGCAGGGGTAGATCGATCAAGGTCAAAGCTCACCGTGTTTATTCACACTAAGTCTAACCAAGTGAGTCACATGCAGTTTCTTCCCTGCAAAAGATGATTCCTACTTTGGGTCCAGGCTTGCCTGTTTGTGACCAACACTCTGAATAGTTGGGGCATAGTTAGTGGAAATGGTTTCTTGTTGATATGAAATCTGGGTTCATTGTGATTGTGTTCTGGTAAGTCATTCCCACCCCAGAAGATGTCAGGGAAGTCAGTTCTTCTATTCCTCAGCATTGCTGGGGTGTTGTTCCCTTTACACAGTCTAAACAATGTTCGCTCACTTCTGAATTCCAGAGGCCGGAAAAGAGAAAACCACCTGAGATGCCTGTTGCCATTCTTTGGCTGGATCTAGTGTTTAGCTGCATATAGCTGTAAGGTGTTGAGAACTTTAATTTGAATGGCTGTGTGCCTGGCTAAAGAGAGGAGAGTTCATTCTTCTAGAAGGAGTGACTGGTTACTGCAGTTTAACTAACATTATCTGATCCACAGAAACCTGATTTTTGCATGAGCTGAAAGGAACTCTGCCTAGTGCCCACAACATTTTTGGGTGCTCAGAAAAACATTTTTATTTTAATTTCTTTTAAAGTCATGAAGATGTGGCAAGAGAAATGGCTTATCAGTTAAGAACACTTGCTGTTGTTCCAGAGGACTGCAGCTCAGTTCCCAGCACCCAGGTCGGGCAGCTCACAACCATTTCTAGCTCTGGAAGATCCATACCTTCTTCTGGCTTCCACATTCATCTGTACATATGTGCATATACATATATCTACACCTGTATACAGACACATACAAAAATAAAAAATAAATCTTTAAAAAATAAAATCAGAAAGATAAACTGAATATGATAATGTTGAATACATAATGAATCCAACTTGGATTGTGTTTTCTTTTATGACAATGTAGTTATAAAACATAATTTCTAATATCTTTCAAAGCCATAATTTCTAATATCTTCTGGCTTCCACATTCATCTGTACATATGTGCATATACATAAATCTACACCTGTATACAGACACATACAAAAATAAAAAATAAATCTTTAAAAAATAAAATCAGAAAGATAAACTGAATATGATAATGTTGAATACATAATAATGAATCTAACTTGGATTGTGTTTTCTTTTATGACAATGTAGTCACAAAACATAATTTCTAATATCTTTCAAAGCCATGGTCTGGCTTGAGCTAGAGGGGTCATAATCCAGCCTTCCATACAGCTTGGTAAAGGTAGAGATATACAGGTGTAAAAAGATATTTTAATTATTCTTCCTTTGTTTCCATTTTGCCTTTACTATGTATAGTTGTTGTATTATGTTAATATTGATACAGAATTTTCTGAATCTAATCACATGTAATTTTCCAATAAGTCTCTTCTCCCACAGGTAGGCATAGCTATGTCTCTGCTAGGGAGATGGCCTGTGTAATCTGAGGACAAGGAGGAGACAGCCTGTATAATCTGGTCCTCACATTTACTAAGTGCTCTGTTAAGAGACATTCCAATGACCTAGGACATGGACTCTGGGAGGCCCTGATTGAAAGTTCAACATCCCATTGGAAAGATTTCAAAACAGAACTTGCCATACCAAGTCTTTCTCCACCTGGAAGATAAACATCAAAATATCTAAAAAAATTTTCACTGTAAAATGGGATTATATTAACATTTTTCCTACTTAATTTAAGATTTAACATGAATAACTTTTATGATCAGGAGACCACAGTAAATACAATTTAAACATTTAAATGTAGTGAAGAATTAGCAGCTACAGTTCATCAGCATAAGAGAAATCTTACTTCATTGAATAGCATGGTTGTCCCTTGACTGAAAACAGGCCCCAGAAAGAAGAGCTCCTGGGACAAATGAAATTCTTTTGAGGGGAATTGTGCCGAATTAGATTTATGAGGATTCTCTATGCTACCCTTGCTTTTAATTTTTTTAAATGTTAACTTATTTGTTCCTAAATGTTATTGGGAAACTTTTATGTTAATAACACACTTCTCTAAGTATCAGTATTTTAAATTTATTCATTTATTATTATTTATTTGTTTGCTTATTTTTGTCTTTTTGAGACAGAATCTCCCTGTAGCCCCAGATGGCCTGGAACTCTATGTAGATCAGGCTGGCCTCGAACTCACAGAGATCCATCTGCCCCTGCCTCCCAAGTGCTGGGATTAAAGGTGTGTGCCACCACACTGGGCAGTGTTTTAAATTTAAAGGAGTTAATCTCTGCATTTCAGTTCTTTACAATGACACTCTCTTCTTATTTATGTTTTTTTTTTTCAAGATTTGTGATTAAAGCCTTGTTAGAATTATGTGTGAATATAGAAATGAAGTTCCATTCCTTCTGTGAGTGTAGAAGTGAAGTTGTCAGGGGAAGAAATGATACTAACAGGAGACAGAGAGAAAAAGGAGAGTGGGGATACTGAGGATTTCCTCAGCGGACAATAAGTCATGTATGAGAATATCCTTATGTAACACAGTACCATGTACAATGAAAACACACAATGAAACTTTTTTTAATTTTAAAATTTTGTTCATTTTTAATAGCCTCAAATCTTGCCTTCAAACTAGTACATATTTTATATATTATGATGCTTAAACACAGTATGTTTTTCTGAGGCAAAGTGTTTACTCCATATTATATTTTTTATCAAAACAAATAAAATATTATAGAATAGAATGAAAATTTTATATGAATTTAAAGAAGAAAAAAGTGTGTGTGGTGGGGGATATTCAAGGAAATTACAAACATGCAGATAACAACTCTTCGGCCTGCCTGTGGAGTTCTTTGCTGTTTTTAGAATTATTTCAGTAGGTAAGTTTGAGAAGAATTACTCTGAGTATTTGAGGTTCTTTCAGATCCAACTTCAGGACATGGGTTCTACACTGTATGACTACCTTAGAGAGTCATTGGGAGCAGAACATGACACAGTTGATGAGCCCTGACACCAGAGAAGTTGTGGTTTGCTGTGGAGACTGTGTCTCTTGGTTCTATCTGCAGATGAACACCTATGCTGTTTTTTTCTGCAGTCTGGTGCACTGTCAGGATTCGGCGTCCTCTTAACCTGGGATATCTTCAAATGTTCCTGTGTCTCTTGGAAAATAGCAAATGTCAAAATGTCTGAAGAGTGCCACATTTTTCAGACTCATTAGATACTAAGGAGTTTTACCAAAATTAGGAGTTCATGCTTTCAAAATTAAATTACCAGCTTCACCTCCCCCCATGGCTTTTTTGTTTTGTTTTGTTTTGTTTTTTTTTTGGCACTCAAGTACTATGTGGGATATCACTGGCTCTAAGCAATCCCATCCAGCCAGGCAAGCATGACTGTTTGCTTTCAATGGATTATTTGGAATTCTCTGCATGAGTTTGGTTGTTTGAAAATGTGTTTGGCCTCTGAGTCCCTGCTTTGGCTCTTCAGACAGAGCTTGTGTGTTATTCTGTTGTGACTGTGTTCTGAAACGTGTGTTTGCACTTGTCCCAGGACCTTACTCAATAGATTATACCTTTGATTTCTTAAGTAGTAGATTCTTGTGCCTTGTGTTTAGTTTCCTTTGAATTTGACTTACTCAGTTATTCTTAGGAAGTTACCTTTCCTATATGAGGTTAGGGTGAAAAATGGTTTGCAGTATTGACACAGTACAAGATATATAGCACAGAGGAAGGGAATAGGAAGCCAACTACAGGCACTTCCTTTTACTATTCATGACTCATGGCCTTAAGAAATTAGCACACCTCTTCATGAACATGACTTCATGTTTTGAAAAATTGAATATAGTGAAAATGAATCTATCTGCAAAAATAAATAATATAACTAAAATTTATTCCAGCTTGTTATCTGTTTTGAAGTCTCTTTCTGTTATAGTAAGGTAGAATATCTATTTGTATCTACTAATTTAGTCTATTTTCTGTTAAACTACAGCAAAATACCTGAGGCAGAGTACTTTATCAAGAAAAGCGGTTGGTTTGTGCTCATGATTCAAGTCACAATCAGGTTACCCCATCTGGTTGGTCTCTAGTGAGAGCCTTCTATCTGTATCATAAGAGAGGGCATCACATGGTGAGGACACTTGTAAGGATAAGGGGTCACAAAGTGATAGAAGAATCAAGTGGGCAATCCAAGGAAGCTATAATCATTTTAGAATAACCTATTCTCATGATACCCAATCTTAGTTGTGCAAGACTTAAACCAATATTGAGAGAATTAACCCAGTCTTATGACCCCAAACATTTCTTAAAGGCCTCTTTTCAACACTGTGACATTGAGGAATTTAGTTTCAACATGAGTTTTGGAGAGCACAAGCTAGATGTGTAATGCCAAGACACTGAGGGGTGGGTGACTGATCTCTGTGGTATTTGTGCATCTTATCATGAACAGTAGGGGAGATGTCCACATTCCTAGCTAGTTCTTGGTCAGCACTCCTCATGTTCTGCTGCTGGAATGTCCTCAGCTCCCTGGGAATGACTCCCTTGGCTGTGAGAGCTCTTTCCTGACAATGAGTCACTCACAAAAGCAGGGCATCCTGTTCCTGCCTGCCACACTGAGACTTTGGCATCCCTGTGAGATTCTCTGTGGTCTCAAGACAGGACACATCATATAATCTTGGCCTTTCTAGGAACTGGTTCTCCTAGAGACAGCAAGAGCAAGAAAGAGAGGGGGCGGCAGAGAGAGAATGAATATGATAGACCTATGTATCTGGAAGACCTCCCAGAGCAGGCATGAATAGTTTGTGTTTCCTGGAGGCTTTATTGAACTAGGTACCTTTGCTTTGGTTTCAATGTCCCACAGCATATATCAGATCTTTAGTTTTCCTTGTGATCTTCTCTGAGAAGCAGAATATAGACTGTTTCTCTCCGGAATCCAGGGAGGTTTCCTCCCATCAGCACTTTCTCCATCTTCTTCACTAGAAAATGTTTTTTGTAGTCAGGACAGGAATCAGTTTAACTTCAACTTAAGACATCTTTTTAACAAAACCCAATGTCAATCCTCTAAGGGCTAGTGTTCTAGACATCTTATCTCTCCTTCTTACTCTTACTATTTCCTTGATATATTTAAAAATTTTTGTTTTGTGACATCTCTTTTGGCGTGTGTGTGTATGTGTGTGTGAAAGAGAGAGAGAGAATAAAGTAAGACTAAAACTCATATCATTATTGGTTTTATAATTGTTTTTATAAATAAACTTTAAAGGAAGAGGAAGACAGAGGAAGACAGATTGCTGTTAGAGTTCAGAGCATCTCATGAGTTTCTCTAATCTAAACCATCTAGGCTTTTTCTGAGAATTGCTTATAGGTGAATATCGACCCAATCCCAAGAAAAGAGGACAAACACATAAGATTTGATCTATAACTCTCTTGGGCTCCTAGCTGCTCAGTTTTGATACTCTGCTTAAGTCTGATGGCTAGAGTGTTTCTTATATCTTTGCTTCTTGAAGTAACTATCAGTCAGCCAAAGCTGATAGACAATATGAATTTACTTGATATCCTTGCCTAGTTATTAAAAATATGGGTTCCCGATATCAGACTAGCTGGATTTAAGCCCTGACTCTACCATTTATAAACAGGGCAAAACACTAATGCTGGAGGTCAGGTGACAGTGCTGTATAAAGGAAATAATTGTTTTCTTATGCATATGCACAATTCATGGTGGGAGAAGCTTAGCTAATTTGAAGTTTGCTTTGTTCTGGTAGACTTGTGTAGACTCTATATTTAGTATCAATGGTTATTATAGTTGAAATACACAGGCTAAAAGAACAACTGGTATAAGATTTTCTTCCATGGAACATCAGGTTGAAAGGGAAACTTTAAAGCCAAAGCAAAGGATAGACTGGCTGAGATACCTGAGTTCATTTAGGGGCAGATGCCTGGGTCTGAACTTGCACTGGTAGCCAAGTAGGTGAGTGGAAACTTCTGCTTTGAAGGTTTTACCTTCAGAAACTTGATATACAGAAGTTTGATTATAGTAGTGGAAATTAGAATTTCAGTGCTGTGGTAGAGTTAGAAATTGGAAACAGATATGGTCTTCTTTAAAAAAATTAGTCGCCAGCTTTTATGTGGAGAATGTTAGTGAATGTTTGAATACATGGCATTTATAAAAATTAATTTCATAAAAATTATAAGGCAGAGCCCCAGGAATGAGCACAGAGCAAGGTTAGCAAATAATCAAATATGGTGGGACTTGTAAAATATTGTTTAATAATATGGTATAATAGAAAGATTTCCTAAAATTAGTTATACAAGCTGGACATGGTGGCTCATGCCTTTAGTCCCAGCACTCAGGAGGAGAGGCAGGGGACTCTCAGTGAGATCGAGGCTATCTTTGTCTACATAGCGAGTGCCAGGCCAGCTGGGGCTACCAGGAGACCCTCTCTCAAAAAGTCTCCCCCGCAAATAAAATTAGTTATAGAACATTTCAACCCTTGCTAGTTAATTAATTAATGCAAATATTAAGTACTTTCCATTTTCTGACGTGGAATGATGAATGGCATATAGTAATTATATATAACAATGAGACTAGAGTTCAGAATAAAATGTATAATGCTCATGGCATAAATGACAATTCGGTCCATGGAAGGTAGTGAAAATGATTCACAGAAGATAGAATAGAAGAAGAGATGGGAAGAGTAGATGTCACATTTAAAGAAAAAGTAAATGGAAAACGCTACGACTAATGGGACAAAGAAATATCAGAAAACAGGACTGGAGAAGACTTAGAGTTGAAGGAGTGAGGCTTCTGGTCACATTCAAGAGGATGAAGATAAGTATGAATATTCTCCCTTTATAAATCCCAGTAAAAATAAAAAATTTTAATTAAAAATTAAAATTAAACTAAAATTAAAAATTAAAATTCCTAGAGTAATAAATTGATAGATGTTCTCAAATAAGGCAGAGGCCTCTGCAAACCATTGAGCTTGACAAGTTTCTAGAGGATGAGAAATATATTCTATATTAGGAAATAAAGGAACAGAAGCACAACCTGTGATGGAGGCATCCCTGCAGGTGTAAACCATGTGACCTGGTGGCAGTTGGTTCTGGAATGTTCCCATGCTGGAAGTAAGAGGTCCAGGTGCAAGATGGGCAGTGGTCACACATTAAGTCCATGGGTATCTTCCAAAATGTTGTGAAAGTTAACACCTCTTTGGGCACTGCTCATGAAAAACAGCTTGAGATTTTGCAGGGAAAGCCCAGGTGGGTCTAGATTGCCCCTCTCCTCCTGATCTCTGTTCACATAGTTTAAGGAAATTTTTTGGAGTGCTCAGAAATCAGCGTGTGTCTTTGTTACTGGAGTAACTTGGTGGGGGATAGAACAGCGTGTTGACAGGGAGAACCCAGATCAGCTAATATGAACTAATGAATTGACTTTGAGAGAAACATGTAATTCAGGACACAGACATAATTTAATAATATCTTTCCTGGCATCTGTGGAAAGATTTGAGAAACTATTGTCTATGCAAATAAGAGAACAGACAGTTAAGAAAAATAAGCAATTAAAATAAATGAAGATGTAATACCAATAATTAATAAATGGGATTGCATGAAATTTAAAAACTCTGCATAGCCTGGGATAAGGCTAATCAACTGAAGAGACAACCTATGGAATAGGAGGCAATCTTTGCTAACTATGCATCTGACACAGGATTAATGATTAAGCTATATGAAGAACTCAAAAAATTTATAAAAAACAAAGAATTTTTTAGTGGCTAACAGCTGTCCATAGCTCCAGTTACAGGGGATCCTACACCCTCTTCTGAACTCTCAGGGGATTACACAACATGGGTGCACATACATACATGCAGAGAATACATTCACACACATAAAATAAAAATAATATATAAAATGTTAAAAATTATAAATGACCAATAAACAAGTGAAAAAAACCTTCAACACCACTCACCACCAGGAAAATGGAAACTAAACTATGCCAACCACAAAATGAATACACGTGAATATGAGTGAGAGATCTTTGGGAAGGTGAGAGGGTGGACATGCATGGCAGGGAGGTGAGGGTGAGAGTGGTCAGTGTATACGGTGCACAAGTGCGTAAAGCAAAAACAGGACAGACGACAAAAGCATACTTTCTTATTTAATGAGTTTTATGAGACGTGGAAATCTTCAGAATGCAGACCTAATGAGAAGGGAAGCCTGTGTACTTTCACGTTTAAGTCTGATGAAGACTGGATAGTTAGGCGGATGTATGACTGGACAAAGAGGCTGTGACCAAGTATCAATAAACTGGAGAAGATTACAGTAATATCTACACTGAGGTTCCATCTCACCCCAGATACAATGGCACATATTAAATAAACAATATCAACTGCTGGAGAGGATGCAGAGAGAAAGGCACACCTATACATTGCTGACTGTGGTGTATGCAAATTTGTACAGACTTTATGAAAATTCATATGGAGTTTACTCAAGAAACTAAAATAGATTTACCACATGATCCAACAATACCACTTCTGGATATTTACCTGAAGGACACTTAAGTCAACATATCACAGATACTTGCACACTGATGTTCACTGGAGTACTATTCAGAATAGTTAAGTGTTCATCAAAAGAAGAATGATAAAGAAAATATAAAACAGTGCAATTTTATACATCTCTATTAGTCAGGGTTCTCCAAAGAAACTGAACCAGTAGAATGAATATACATATATAGAGATTTATCAGCTTAGCTCACAGGATAGAGTCTGAGTAGTCCAACAATGGCTGCACCACAACGGAGAGGCTGAGAATCCGTAGTCGTTCAGTCCACAAGGCTGGATGTCTCAGTAGTCCCAATCTAGCACTGAAGGTCTGATGAATTCCAAAAGATCAGCTAGTCTTAGCCTACAGCAGCAAGACAAACTCACCAGCGAGAGATGGCAAGCCGTGGCCTTTTATACGGGCTGCCATCAGAAGGTAACACCCACATTCAGGGCGTGTCTTCCAGCTTCAGATGATCCAATTAAGAAGATCTCTTTCATTTCATTTAATCCCAGATCCAGTCAAGTTGACACCCAGGATTAGCCATCACAATAGCCATAAAGAAGAATGAAGTTATGTTGTTTGTAGGAAAATGGACACACCTAAGGATTATCATATTAAGTGAACTGAATCAGATTCAGAAAGAAAGTATCATATGGTTTTCTCATTTGTGGATCTTAGATTTTATAGGGATACATAAAATTATATTGTTGCATGACTTTTCCTGGGCAGACATGAACAAATGCGTATTAACTCCAGAGAGGGCACCAATGATATACTAAGGTAACCATTCCACCCATGCCTGTCTTGGGACTAGGGAATTTATTGAAGTTATTGGCATGAATGTGGGTCAGGGGGTGTATAACAGGACAGTGAATGACTGGAAGGCAGCTGCATTACAGAAACCTGAGCAGGCATGGGTGGGACTCAGATGTGTGCATAGAACTCCCTGCACTGCTTGCCTGCAGTTTCACAACTGGAGAGTTTCTCTTCTTCCCAGCATTGTTATTGCTTCTACAACCTTGAGGAGGGCCCTTCTGAACCTGAAAGAAAGCCAGGCTTTTACACAGGGGAAAATTTAAAAATTTTGAGGATCCCTCAGAAGCAGTTTCAGAAAAAGAAAAGAGAATAAAAACTTTTTTTAAAAGCTACTGATTTTTAAGTAGTTTTTGTATCCTGCTACTTTGCTGAACATGTTGAACATTTAAGAGGTTTCTGGTAGAATTTTGGGGTCTCATATGTATTATCTAAAGACTGCCAAGGGAGAAAAGCAAATAGCAGTCCTGTTCAGCTGTAAAGTATACAAACCAGACCAGACCAAAAACAGTGGCACTTATATCTTGGGGGTAACCGATAGCTGTCTAATTGAATTTAATATCCATTCTAAGAGAAAATTCATGCCTGGGTGCTATAAACCTAGCAGCTACCTATGGATGGAGAGGTCATAGACCCTAGAAGAGAACCTATTACTGCCGTTTTTCTAAATTAATATAGTTTCTCACTGTATTTGAAATAGTTATTTTTACATGTACTGATAATTGTAGCTCTTACCGTTCATCGATGAAACTTCTTTTTGTAGCAGATAGAGGCTAATGGATCGTCATGTAGGCAGCTGGATTATAAGAGTCATAGGACCACCAAGTCTCCTGATACAAGATAGTGTTTTCTAGACATGAAAGGGAAACTGCAGCCATAAAATCTCAACATATAGCTGCTTAAACAAGACGTGCATAATGAGACCAGTTGACACACCAATGTCAATGGGTGAAATTTCATAAGGCCCCACTTCTAGACGAAGAGATACAGGCAATCCGTGGCTTCTGAGAGGGATAATCAGTTTTTGCCAGGGTCAAATTCTCTGATAGGTTATCCAATCCCAAGTGGTCAGTCCTTGTCACAGGTCATATGTGAATAGAGCAACAGTAAGGGACTCAGTTATATATATATATATATATATATATAACTGAGTCTCTTACTGTTGCTCTATTCACATATGACGTGTGACAGGGACTGACCACTTGGGTTTGGA
>NW_008329142.1:1573614-1586667 GCF_000622305.1 Nannospalax galili | reverse complement strand
GCAAAGAAAGATTTTTTAGAAATATTTGAGATATAATCTCATGCTGTAGTCCAGGCTCACCTGGAACTAGCAAGTGTGGCATTGAACTCACAGCAGTCCTCCTGCCTCAGGCTCCTAAGTGGTTGAATTGTGACTAGTAATTTAAGATCATACTAGGCTTTTTCTTATCATCTGTGGGATTGAGGGCACACACATGTGTGTATATATATGTGTGTGTGTATATATATATATATACACACACACACAATAATAAAGAAGATGCAGACATTTGAGAAGGATTAGAGGAGGAATAAGGAGGAGTTAGAGGATGGAGAAAGAATGGTGGAGCTGATGAAAATATGATATAAATATAGTACTCATGTAGGAAATTCTCAAAAAAATTTCTAAAAAATTGCCAGAAGAATAATAGCAGAAAACTTATTTTATTAGACATAAACACATAACCTTCAGTCTTAAAGGCAGCACAGAGTGAAAAACACAAATGAAGGTGGAAAAACCAGACTCTGACAGAGACCAGGGAAAGGTGGAGAAAGGCTTCTGAAAGCTGCCAGTTACTGCCGCCCATGGGCAGAAATCCAGCTCCCTATCATTCAGACGTTGAATACCTGAAGACTGAGGTGTGATAAAACTGATTTGAAACCCAGAATTAAATGTTTAGCTCCACTTGAATTGAGATAAAAAGCAGGGGGAGGGGGGCATTTTCAGATATCTAAGACTTCACAAACTTTACTAGCATAGATCTGCAACCAGTAGACTGGTTTCAGGGATTTCTCCAGTAAACCAAACCAAGGAGCTCAAAAAGGAGAGAAAGGAGCTGGGCATGGTGGCGCATGCCTTTAATCCTGTGAGAATCTCTGTGAGATTAAGGCCAACCTGGTCTACATAGTGAGTTCAAGGACAGCTGGGGTTACAGGGAAGCACTGTCTCAAAAAGATCAATCAAACAAACAAACAAACAAACAAACAAACAAAGGGGAGAAACAAGATCCAGGATGCAGAGTGCTCAGTCTGCTGTGTGCTGAGGTGATGTGGTGGAATATTCATATTCTGTAGGAATATACAGTAGTCCAGAAATGGTAGAATAAGAAATCTGAGGTAAACAATTGCTTTATAAAAATATGTTGTATTTCCAAACTTTCTGTAGCTTCATGATGAATTTCAAATAAAGACAAAGAAATAAAGGAAAAATTGTGGTCTTAATAAAAGCAAAGTCACCTATCTAGGGACCTCCACCATCTCCATTCAAAATTCCACCCACACCTTTGGTTCCTTATTCCCTATTCCACCTTCCTAGCGTCAACCAGCAATTGGTTGGTCACATACTTGTTTGTTTCTTTATTTTAACCTCTGCATTGCCAGCTAGTATAAACCTTTCATAGAGAGCTCCGCTGTTATGTCACCCGATCATGGACTACTTCCAAATACATACTGAGTTCTTCATAATTATTTATTGAATGAGCCAACTTCATTATTACACATAGTAGTTGTCCTAGTTTGTTTTTCCATTGCTGTGATAGAACACACTGACCACTACCAACTTAGGGAGGAAAGGGTTTATTTGTCTTACATTTCCCAGGTCACAGTTCATCAGGGAGCCCAAGGTAGGAACTCAGGGTAGGAACAGGGAGTCAGGAGCTGGAGCACAGGCCATGGAGGATCGTTGCTTACTGACTTGCTCCCTTGGCCCCTGCTCAGCCTACTTTCTTATGCAGCACAGGCCCACCTGCCCAGGGATGGCTCCTCCCACAGTAGGCTGGGCCCTCCCACATCACTCAACACATACTAGCTTGGGTTGCCAGCTAGTATAAACCTTTTAAATTAAGGTATAAGTTAAAAATTAAGAAGGTGCCCCATGGACATGGCCACAGGCCAGTTCAGTGGAAAAAATTCCCCAATTGAGTCTCCCTCAACCCAGGTTTGTCAAGTTGACATTAAAGCTATCCAGCACAGTAGTGATAAGTAAAATGCCATTCTTCACAAAATATTAATACTAAAATTGCAGCTTTGCGTATTATTTGGGATTACTAATTTCTATTGCAGTTTCTACATGGAAAGAAGTCTACTCAAACACCACTCTTAGGACTATTGTCCCCTGGGATTTTTTTTTTTTACAAATGAGATGTCTTCTGCCAAGAGAGGAAAAATTTTAATTTATAATTATAAGAATATTAGGAAAGCAGTTTGAAATAGCATTCTTCTTTTCAGAACAAGAGATAGGTAAAATTTTGAGGAAAGTACCAGAAGATTAAAGAAAAGGAAAAATAATTTCACGATGACAGTTATGTAGTTGGTCAAGAACGCAAATCAGAATAAGGAATAGGAGGGGTCCAATAAGAAGTTTGTTGAGAAGAAAAGTAAATTTTTATAGTAAGACAAATGACTAAGAAACAAAATAAATTAATGGTAAAGTAAGTGCACAGCATTGTACAAACAAAATAAAAACTAAAAACTGTGTGTGTGGCAGGGCAGTGGCTCTGTTGGCAAAGTGCTTGTTCTGTAAAGCTGAGGACCTGAGTTCAGACTGACAGCAAGAACATAAAAGACAGGCGCAGCAGCATGTGTCTGTGACCCCAGTGCCAGGGGCTGAGTGGATACAGGTAGATCCCTGAACCTCATTGGCTAGCCAGGCTAACCAGCCACCCCCCCCGCCCCGCTCCAAAAAAAAAACCCCTAAAAATGAGAGCAATTGAGGAAGACACTGTCGACCTCTGATCTTCACAATCACCTATATGTACATACATACATATACACATACACACATGCACACACAAGCACACACACATGCACATGCACACACAGGGGTGTATGTGCCACTGCCCTTGTCTGTCAATTAAGTGCTTCTCCTAGGAGTACAAGGTTAATGCCAGTGGTGTCCTATGCTACTTGAGTCTTCAGAGAACTACACTTAAATTATAACTATTGAGATTTATTTATTTACTTTGGATTAAAGAAGACATAAATGGAGCTACTTTTAGTTAAAATAATAGAAGATAAGTGAAATAGTATTGAATGGAGAAATTGTGATATGATGGCTAAATGGATAATTCAAGAGATAGAAGATTGTGTTTTATTTGTAGACATAAATTAGCAATGAATAAAAATGTGCATCTTAATAGTTGAGGGTTTGATATGTGTGGAGACAGGGAAGAGAAGGAGCAAGACAGGGAGTCACTCTTCACAATCGAAGTGGTAGTTGGATCTAATTAAAGTTGATCAATAAATGGTGAATCAGTATGAAGATGATGGTCATGACCAAGAAAAACAAATGTAAATTCTTACAAGTGGCTGTCAAACATAAGATAAAGCTGCTGTGCTTTTCATCATAAACATTCTCATGTGGAATTGAGATTTTAAATTATGTATTAGATGTGCACAAAAAACAAAAAAACTCATGGAACAATGAGCGTCAGCTATGGCCTTGTTTCCCCAAGAGAAGTAAAGGACTTCTTATACTCTTTGTGACATAGGTGTCAATTAGTTTTTTATTTTTATTTATTTATTTTGAGACAGGGTTTCACTATGTAGCCGTAGCTGACCTGGAACTTCCTATGCAGATCAGGCTGACCTCACAGACATCTACCTGCCTTTACCTTCTAAGGACTGGGATTAAAAATGTGCACCCCAAAACCCAGCTTCAATTAGTAATAAGCATACTTAATTTTGTTATCAAATGAAATTATATAGAGAAATAATATATATGCCATTATGCCATCATGTAATAATATGATAACAGGCAACAAAAATGCTACAGTGAGACTAAATCTGATGAGAACAGAACATACATTGAGTTCCAATTCAGAGGACCTGGTGAGCACAACTTCAGTTAAACAAGGTGTGTTGGGTCTAATAACTTTAATCTATACTTGAAAGAATTGTGATACACAAGGAAAATAAAATGGCCATATGGCCGGGAGTGGTGGCGCATGACTTTAATCCCAGCACTCGGGAGGCAAAGGCAGGCAGATCTCTGTGAGTTCAAGGCCAGCCTGGTCTACATAGTGAGTTCCAGGACAGCTGGGGCTACAGGGAGATGCTGTCTCAAAAAGACCAAAAAAAAAAAATGGCCACATGAAAATTTTTCCAAGGAAAGTTGTATTTCTTAAAAAAACTATTTTATTTATTATTTTTATTTTATGTGTATGAGTGTATCGCCTGCATGTAGGTAAGTTCATCGGTGTTGTGCAATCCCCATGGAGGACAGAAGAGGCCGTCAGATCCCCAGGGACAGTTGCTAGCTGCCATGTGGGTGCTGGGATTTGAACCTGGGTCTTCTGAAAGAACAAGCAATGTTCTTAACCACTGAGCCATCTCTCCAGCCCTGGATAATTTTTTTTTTTTTTTTTTTTAATCTTTTTTACTTTGGATAAGGTCAATGTCTGACATGTTTCTGGAGCTTATTTGATGATTTTAATGCCCATCCTATGTCCCTGCCTTTGCAACCCACCCCTATAAAGACTTCTAAAACTTTGGAGAGGTAATTATGTCTCTATACTGCACATTTTGAGGCAGCCTTACTATATCTGATTATCCATGTATGAAATATTCAGTGAAGAGGGATGGAAGAATGGTTCAGTGATTAAAGCCCCTTTTAACAAAGATGAGGACCTATGTTTCATTCCTAAAATCCACTTGAAAAGCTGGGCATGGGCACGCATCTGTAATCCCAGTGCTGGGAGGTAGAGACAGGAGGATCCCTGGGGCTCAGTGGCTAGCCAGTGTAGCCCATTTGTTGGGCCAGGTTTGGAGAGAGACCCTGTTTCACAAAACAAACTGGTATGAGACTGAGGAAGACACCTGATGTTGACCTCTGGCCCCTGCTCATTCATACATTGGTGCACGCCCTATGTGTATACAAACATGCACCTACACATACACATATATTCACAAATAAATGAATAAAAAATTTAAATGCAGTGAAAATTAATGATGTTTTGTGGTTTTTCATTTCATAAAGTTAAATTTAAATATTCTGGTCCTTTGCTACAGTGATAAATGTTCTAAACTGATAAACTAGTCATCTTTGCCATCCAGAAATGACTACTAAGATGACTGTCAGGCCTGGTATGGTGGCACATGCCTTTAATTCTAGCACTCAGGAGGGAGGCAGAGGTAGCTGGATCTCTGTGAGTTCAAGCCTGGCTTACATAGTGAGTTTGAGGTCAACCAGAGCTACATAGTGAGACTCTGTTTCAAAACAAAACAAAATTGTCCATAGTAAGGGCATTGTAGTGAAGTCAAGGTGCCTCTGTTATACACAATCGTCTTACTGGGCCAGGTACAAGTTTGGTTTTGCTTTCTGAAATTTTATTTTATTGTTTTGAATTATTCTTTCATTTATTTTCTTTACTCCTGAGGATTTGATACATAAATACAATGAAATATGACATCCTCATTCCATTTCCCCCTCTAACTCCCTGCATATTCACCTCAAATTCTACATATTTTTTGGTGCCCAAAATAATATATATATATGCATGCATCGACAAAGGACTAAATGGGTTAATTAGCATTCCATTATTTTATATACTTATCATTTTGTGTGATGAGAACATGCAATATCTACACTCATAATACTTTAACTTTTAAATAATCTGAACACTGCTGTTATGAACTACAGTCACCATGTTATACATACAGCTCTTGAACTTGATCCATCCTAACTGAAATTCTCCATCCTTTGCACAACATAACTGACTTTCCCATCTTCAGGAACCCCTGGTGATCACTCTGTATCTGCGTCTACTTGTGTATATTCCACATTTGTGAAATCATGTAGTGAGACAACAACTTCACAACCAGTTGGGATTAAAAAAAAAAAGAATCCACTTTCTTTCTCCTTATCCCCTTGTGGTGGTTTGAATGAAAATATCCCCCATAAGTTCCAAGTATTTGAACATTTAACAGCCCAGATGGTGGTGCTGTTTTGGGAAGTCTTAGAAGGTGTGACTATCCTGGAGGAAGCATGTAATGTAACTGGGGGTGGGCTTAGAGAGTTCTTAAGCCTTACCAGATCCCTAGTCGCTCTCTTGCTTCATGTGCCTGCGTGATGATGTGAGAGCTTAGCTTCTGCTGCTCCTGCTTCAGCCACCTCCAGCCACCATGCCTCCCTGCCATGATGGAATCTAATTCCTCTGGAACTGTAAGCTCAAATAAACTCTTCCTTCTATAACTTTCTTCAGTCAGTGTTTCTATCACAACAGCAGAAAAGTGACTAATACAGTAATTGGTACCAAAGTGTGGGCTGTTGACTGTGAAAAACCTGACCACGTGGCATTTTGGAGTAATGTGGAAGACTTTGGAAGTTTGGGCTAGAAAAGCGATTGACTGCTGTAAGCAGAGTTTAACAGGCAATTCTAGTAGGCATCTGGAAGAAAGCAGTGCTGAGAACAATGTAATTCCAGAGGGAAATAAGAACTTAAGCACCACTTGGAATATTTTGGCAAAGAGTCTGGCTGGAGTCTGCCCTCAGCCTAAAAGCTTGCCTGAGGCTAAGTTGAGAAGGAATGGACTAATTTCTCTGGCAGAAGAAATTTCAAGACAGCCTAATGTAGAAATGGTGGTGTGGCTATTAATGGTGAATATTATGCAGACCTACATGAAAGACAGCAAGTGGGGCAGAAAGAAATACAGTTTGGATTGAAAAAGAGCACTGGGACTATAAATGTTGGAGCCCTAGCATGTAATGGAGAGGATCCCACTGATAAGGAGATTACAGAGGGGCCTAGAGACTCAAACTTAAACAATGGAGAGAGTGCATCCCGGGCAAGACCACACCCAGTTAAGCCTCCAATGTGTGAAAGGAAAATGCTTCAGGGACCACTGGAGAGAAAAGCTTCTAAAATGGAAAAAGCAGGCTGGAGTCCATCTCAAACTTGCAGTCAAACTTGGTATTGTCGTTCACCTGGTGCTGGCTTTAGAGGCATGAAAGATGCAAGAGTGAAGGGGTCATCAGTTCTTCCTCCACAGTTTCAGAGAGCCGCTGAGGTCAGGCAGCATGCAGCAGGGGTGTCCCTGCCTAGAGAAGGCACAAATAGGCCATTGCATGAAGCTGTGAGGCATCTGCCAAGAAGACCTGCATACAGGGAGTGGTACCAGCACAAGAAAGAGATGTGTATTGCACACAGCAAAGCTAGAAAGGCTGAGCCATCTAAACCCTTTGGAAGTAAAAATCCCAGAAGTTGGATATGGAACTATTGGATTTTGTGTTTGCCTTGCTGGTTTTCTGTCTTGTTTTGATCCAGTATTTCCTTACTATGCCTCCATTCCTCCCTTTTGGAATGGTAATGTGTATTCGGTTCCACTGTATGTTGGGAGTATGTAATTTGTCTTTTGATTTAGTAGAGGCTTACAGTTAAGATATTTATCTGAGTCTTGGAAGAGACTTTGGACTTTTGACTTTTGAATAGTATTGAGACTGATAATGACTATGAAGACTTTCAGAGTTAGACTAAATGCATTTTTCATTTTATATGGTCATGAGCCTATGGGTCCAAAGGGTGGAATGTGGTGGTTTGAATGAAAATATCCCCCATAAGCTCCAAGTATTTGGACATTTAACAGCTCAGATGGTGGTGCTGTTTTGGGAAGTCTTAGAAGGTGTGATTATCCTGGAGGAAGCATGTCTCTGGTGGTGGGCTTAGAGAGTTCTTAAGCCTTGCCAGATCTCCCTCCAGTCACTCTCTTGCTTCCTGTGCCTGTGTAATGATGTGAGAGCTTAGCTTCTGCTGCTCCTGCTTCAGACACTTCCAGCTACCATGCTTCCCTGCCACGACGGACTATAATTCCCCTGGAACCATAAGCTCAAATAAACTCTTCCTTCTATAAATTGCTTCAGTCAGTGTTTCTATCACAGCACAAAAAAAAAATGACTAGTATGCCCCTCTTGTTCTCATTCTTCCTTTATTCTTTGCATCACTCTCTGCTTATTCATGTCCAGCATCCTAGTGCACTTGGCATCTTGCCCAATGCTTTTACAACCCAACTTCCAGAAAAACCTGATCTCCAGTAAGAGTCAGAGAAATTCACCCAGGCTAAACTAAAGCTAGTGCAATGTCTGGCCTCATTAGGCATCTAATAAGTATTAAATGTATGAACGACAGAGTAGTGTTCCTTCTGGCTACTGGTTACTGAGTAACAAATGACAGAAACCAGTAGAAAGAAAGCTATTTTAACATGTTTACAGATTTTGTGAAGCAAGAGTTCATTAAGACATGGAAGAGATAACTCTTCACTGAGCCATATATTTGAGGCTTTATCTGAAATGGCTCAAATTTCTGAAGGTGACCCCCAAAGTCAGGGATGAGATAGTAGGACATGGGACTCAAGGTGCCATCTTCACTTAAATGATAGGATGCAGATCTTGGATAGCTGAGGGTCAGGCCCACCTGGATTCTCAACAAAAATGCCTGCATGTGGTTTCCACAGTATGGAGGTCTCAGGGTATTAGCTATCTAAGAGTGAGTGTTCTTGAAGTCCAAGGGAAAAGTTGCATGAACTAACTTTGGGATTCATATAGCATGACAGTCAACACACTCTATTTGACAAAGCAGAAAAAAAATCTCACCATAATGTAAGGAGAGAGGACCAAGGCTTCTGAATAGGGGAGTATCACCTAATTTAAGGCTATGGGTAAAATGGCCATAGTGCTTAATTTGTTGCTCAAGGTAATTCCTCTTTATGCAGAGGACAAGAATTGAAAACAAATAGACAAATATAGGTAGCAAATTATAGGCTTTAGGGCATTTGTAAGAAACCGGAAAATGTTTTATGGAAAACATAGCTTGGCCAATGAAGTATTTGCCATGCAAGCACAGGGACCTGATTTCAATCTTCAGACCCAACATAAATCAGGATGGTGGAACATGGCTGTAATGTCGGTGCTGGGGGATCAGAGATAAGGAGATCCCTGGCACATGCTGGCCAGCCAGTCATCATAGCCTAATTGGCAAGCCCTGGGTTCCAGTGAGAGATTCTATCCCAAAAAAAAGAAAGAAAGAAAGAAAGAATGAAAGAAAGAAAGAAAGAAAGAAAGAAAGAAAGAAAGAAAGAAAAAAGAAAACAAAACAATAAGATAGCTTCTGAGGAACAGCACCTGAGGTTGACCTTTGGCCTTCACATACACATAAGCATATGAGCCCCCCACCATGAACACGCAGACACACACACACACACACACACACATTCACACACTCATATCCACACAAACACCAACAAAAGAAAAGGAGTTTTAGTGACTTAGAATTGACACAAGACAATTTTAAGGACAATTTTAAGATTTTAGGATAAATTTACCTGTTCCTGATAAATTTACCTTTTCCTGATTGCTAATTGTATTAAGAGTACTAACTTGTACATTTCTTGTTTCATTTTCAAACATTGCTTCATAAAGTTGATGGGGAAGGGGGAAGAAAGTAACTGTGAGTGAATTCCCTTTATGTTCTAAAGACTGTGATTTTTGCAGTTTGTATGTGAACTGGTCAGTGCTGCCTCATCTCCAATATGGAGCCTGAATGGAGAGTTGCCCTATGCATGGCTGTAAGTCTATACATGCCACAAAATGTTAAGGGGGATGATAATGTTTCAGTGTCTTTGGATTAAATGAGAAGGGGGTGTTACAATCTATAATGTGTGTTTAGATACTATAGAGTTTCATAAACCTTCTTGGTATATACTATGTCCATTTACTCTTTTAGTATAATATATGGCTCACTTTAAAATATAGTGCTTATAATGTGGTAGTCGAACTCCTCCAAAGATCTGTACTGTGAGATGTTAATTTTTTCAAAAATTAATCTTTAGTAAAGGAAAACCACGTGTTATAAAATTTCAGATTCCCAATATAAAAGTAATTTTCTTGTATTATTTAAAAAATAAAACATTTTGTATATGTATATATATATTTATTATGGAGATTTACAAATTCTAAAGAGTTTCAATGTGGTGACAAAGTTATGAACTACTGAGCACATCCTGAAGAGTACATAGGACTAACCAAATCAGATCTTTCTGACCACAGCTATCATTTTATGGCAAACAGAACATTACTTTGGAATAAAAAAAATTAGAAAGATGAAAATATGTTATGGAATTGTTCACAAGTCAGTGGCAAATACTGTAATTGCTACTGAATGGCAGTAAATAATCTTTTTTGTTTCAAAAGTTATTTATTTTTATTTTATATGTATACGTGTTTAGCCTGCATGTGTGTAAGTACACCCATGTGTATACTGCCTGTGGAAGTCAGAAGAGGGCATTGGATCCCCTGAAAGTGAAATTAAGGACTGTTGTTCACTACATGTGGTTTCTGAGCACCAAACCCAGGTCCTCTGCAAGAGCAGCCAGTGCTCTTAACTGCTGAGTCGTCTCTCCAGCCTGAATAAGTAACCTTAAAAGCAGTGTCATTCCAAATTCCAATGCAAATAGTAGCCAAAGAGCACTCTTTTACCCCAAGGCTGTGTAGTCAACTTGGTAAAGAGGCATATGCCCAGGGAAGGCTTAGGGTGCAGGCATGTGATGTGTCCTAAATCTGGAAATGAAGAAAAGCCAGGACTCTCCCTTAGCATGATTCAAGTAAGGTGATCTCCCAGAAGTCCTGGAATTTCCCATTCTTACATATCAAGCAGTGTCATAAAGGCTCCTCTACTTTTTAAAAAATTTTTACAAAAACTTTATTGAGAATTTCATACAACCATATAAGGTGTTTTAATTAAGTCCATGCCCACTCCCTCCCCTCCAACATTTCCCCCTCTGAAGAGGTAACCCTAAAAGTATTTAAAGATTAGATACAAGCTCCCAAATACTTTTGATATTTTTGGCCTTAGAACAGAGTATGTTGCTAACAGGCCCAAGGACATTTTGACTTTTAGCCAAGAAACTGGCTATTTTCTTTGGGGTCTTTTTACCCTAACTGCCTAGCCAATTCCTACCTCCTATTCTTATCACGCCATCCTCTGAAGTGGTTACTCAAATTGCCAATAGGGAATAGGGACACAGACCACTTTGGCTTCTTCCATGCTGAACAGGGATGCCGGGTGAGGCAACTGAAGTACCCCTTCATTGAGTCTATCTAAAAGACTCCCAAATTGCATAACTCTTGTTTCTAAGGGGAGAAGAACATCCTTGAATCAGGAATAGGAGATGTCAAGGAATAGTAAAGGCAAGAATAATTAGCATTACAAGTTCTAGAGAGGGAACTAGAAAAAGGTCAGAACGGGCAATTTTCAAATGTTCATATAAGAGTCCATTAGAGATTCTTAACAAGGGCTTCCAAAAGCATCCCTCAATTGGGTTCTTCCTCATTTTTCTTTTGTTTGTTTCTGCTCTTTTCACAATAGCTAAGAGATGGAAGCAACCTAAGTGTCCCTCAGTTGACGAGTGGTTAACAAAAATGTGGTATATTTACACAATGGAGTTCTGTTCAGCAGTAAAGAAGATGAAATAATGAAGTTTACAGGTAAATGGATAGATCTAGAAACTGTTATACTAAGTGAAGTAACACAGACTCAGAAAAACAAACGATGTATGAACATACATCATATGTGGCTCCTAGCACCAAATCCTTTTAAATTCCAGGTCCTTTTAATAAGATGATGCTATACAGCAGTCCTTATGCATGAAGGGACATGTTAGGCTGAGCCTGATTGCTAAACATAGCGACAATTGGGCTTGTTGACGGTTGTGCTCATTCATTAAAGGAGTGCCAAGCAGGGTCACTAGACCCTCACCTGAGTATCCAGTCACTCTTCTCAGCCAACTAGTCCAGCCTTGGAAGACAAAAGAAAAATGAGGAATAATCCTCTACTTCTTTTGTATAGATTTCTCAACCTGCTGCCACCATGGTTTGACCTGAGAGGTCAAACACTCTCATTACTACTCCAACAGTGGGCTTACTATATTGTACCTACTTAGTCTGATATTAAGGTGCTACCTCTGTAGTGCAGACAAGCTTAACCCCAGAGCTCTTTAAGGGGCTGGCATCCTTACCACAGGCTAAATGAATAGTGTGTATATGTGTGTATTTATGTGCACATGTATGTACAAGTGTACATTCACATGGGTTTGCACATGTGTGGCCATCCAGATGTCAGCATTCTGTGTCTTCCTCAATTGTTTTATTTTTTGAGACAGAGTCTCTCACTCTCCCTTTCTTGGGTAAATAAATGTTTCTTTGTGTCTCTCCAGGAAAAGTAACATAGTAGAAGCACTTAACCTTAGACTTCTTAATGAATTCACTCTAAACACTCTTCTTACTCATTGTGAGTGCTTTCTCAAGGTGACATTTTGTAATAATATACTTAAGATACAGAAAACCTTAAAGGATTATACAATAGCATATTGACGTCATGGATACTGATTTTAGGCAGCTCTGGACAGACAGGCTGTTTTATACAGTCATACCCCATCAGATGGTTGAGCTCACCATCAGATTTCATTAACATTTGCATACCAACCCTCTGGATTCAATAGTTAAAAACATTTGCCATGTTTAAGTATCTATATATGTAGGTTTTTTTCCTTGAATTGCTTAAAAGAAATTTGAGGATACAATAAATACCCATTTGTCAATATGTGCACATCCTCCTAAGAATAAGGATATTTTCTTGTCCAATCTCTGAAAATACTTAGCTTATTCTAAAACTATTTAAATCAAGTTAACATATTTATGTCTTCAAGCATTGGTTTCTCTTTATGGTAAAGATCAGCATTGACATATTCAATAACAGTTTTCTGAGCTAGGCTGCACCTCTTACAAAATTGGCTGTACATTTTTAGGTTTACAGTTGAATTATTACGGTTATACAATATTGTACTCAGTATAAAACCTATAAGACATAAAATTAAATGAGGTTTTAAACTTTGAAAAAGATCTCCATTTCACTATTAAAATACACAGTTTCATACAGAAAAATTCATTCTCAATACAATTGACATTAATATGCACATACATTTCTAATCTCTATATATTTGATTATTACTAGTCACAGTTAGTTACACTTGGATCCTTGGCACCTGAGTATGGATATAAAGTCATCAGGTAGATTTCAATGGTAATGTT
>NW_008329142.1:1572476-1573033 GCF_000622305.1 Nannospalax galili | reverse complement strand
TTTTACTCTTAAGGTCATTTGAGGATCTGTTCCTCAGGGGTCACATGGGCTTGGGAGGAGCCCCTGGCTCCTTTCTTTTACCAGTTCCACCGATATGAAGATAAGTCAAAGGTTCTGCTCGACCATGGCTGGCTTTGCTTGGAAGCATGGAGGAAATGTTTCCTCTGTGTTGACCTGCCTCTATGTAAACTGGACACTGGTTCAAGTCCATTCGGTGGGGTCTCCTCGGCCTTCTAGATCAAGAGGAAAGGTGACCCACCACCATTATAGGACATTTTGAAAGATACTCATAGTCCCCTGTTACTAGTTGACCTAGGAGGACGAGGAGCAAAAAGTGTCCTTTATGTCCCTCTGACCAAATTATTATAGGCTTCAAAGTATGTCTGTCAAACACCCAAGAAGGTTAGTTCCACCAGTCTGGTATTTTTAATTACTGTGTGTCATGTAGATAAATCTTGGGCAAAGACCAGCTGTTCTCAGATAAATCTTACCTAGACATATATTTCTTGATCTGCTATGTATAATTTGTCAGTAGGTTGTAGGAGTAATATGGTTCC
>NW_008329142.1:1569992-1572022 GCF_000622305.1 Nannospalax galili | reverse complement strand
TTTTAATTTGCATTTCTCTAATTATTAGTGATGTTGAACATCCTTTAAGATTTTTCATAGCCATCTTTACTTCATCTTTCGAGAACTTTCTGTTCAGCTCCTTAGTCTATCTTTTAACTGGGTTGTTTCTTGTCTTGGTTCTCTGTTTTTTGAGTTCATTATATATTCTGGATATTAGACCTCTGTCAGATGTGTCGCTGGTGAAGATTTTCTCCCATTCTGTGTGTTTTCTGTTTGCTTCCCTGGTTGCCTCCTTTGATGTACAGAAGATTTTTAGTTTAAAGAGGTCCCATTTGTTAATTCTTGCCCTTGTTTCCTGAGCAATTGATGCCAGGTTTAGAAAATTCTTTCCTATGCCTATATCTTGCAAATTTTTTCCCAATGTTTTCTTCTAAGAGTTTCTGAGTTTCAGGCTTTACATTGAGGTCTTTGAGCCATTTGGAATTGACTTGTGTGGAGGGTGAAAGACAGGTGTTTAGTGTCATTCTTCTACAAGTGGAGATCCAATTTTGCCAGCACCATTTGCTGAACGTGCTGTCTTTCCTCCAGTTAATGTTCTTGGCCCCTTTGTCAAATATCAGGTGGTTGAAATTGCATTTACTCATATTTGAGTCTTCAATTTTGTCCCATTTGCCATTGATCTATGGGTCTATTTTTGTGCCAGTACCATGTTGTTTTTGTGACTATAGCTGTGTAATACAGCTTAGAATCTGGTGTACTAATTCCCACGGCATTTCTCTTAGTGCTCAGGGTTGCTTTGCCTATCTGAGGTCTTTTGTGCTTCCATTTGAATCTTGGGATGTTTTTTTCCAATTCTGTGAAAAATGTCATGGGAATTTTATTGACATTGCCTTGAATCTATAAATGGCTCTTGGTAGGATGGTCATTTTCACAATATTAATTCTTCCAATCTATGAGCATGGGAGGCCCTTCCATCTTCTGATGTCTTCCTCAATTTCTTTCTTTAAAGATTTAAAATTATCATTGTAGAGCTCTTTAAAGTCTTTGGTCAGGTTTACTCTGAGATGCTTTTTTTTGCAGCTATTATGAAGGGGAGTGTTTCCATGTTCTCTTTCTCTGATTGCTTGATGTTGGTATATGGAAACGCTACAAACTTTTGTAGGTTAATTTTGTAACCTGCCACTTTACTGAATGTGTTAGTAATTCCTAGGAGTTTTCATGTGGAATTGGTGTCCCTTAGATATAATATCATATCATCTGAAAATAGGGATAATTTGATTGCTTCCAATTATTACTCATTTAATTAATTTCTCTTGTCTTATTGCTCTTGCAAGAGTTTCAAGTACTCTGTTAAAGAGAAGTGGGGATAGTGGACAGCCTTGTCTGTTCCTGATTTCAATGAGAATGCTTCCAGTTTTTCTCCATTTAGAATGATGTTGACCATGAGTAGGTGTAGTTATATATGGCTTTAATTATGTTGAGGTATGTTCCCTCCAGTCCAATTCCCTCTAGGACTTTGAACATAAATGCATGTTGAACTTTGTCAAAGGTCTTCTTTGCATCTATTGAGATGACCATGTGGTTCTTGTCTTTGAGCCCATTTATATGATTTATGATGTTTATTGACTTTTTTATATTGAACTATCCCTGCATCTCTGGGATAAATCTGACTTGATTATGGTGGATGATCTTTTTGATGATCTTTTTGTGTGTCTGTATGAGGCTTGCAAGTATCTTATTGAGAATTTTTGCATCTATGTTCATTAAGGATATGGGTTTATAGTTTTCTTTTTTGGTTGTGTCTTTACCTGGCATTGGTATTAGAATGATGCTGGCTTCATAGAGGGAATTTGGAAGTTCTCACTCCATTTCTATTTTTTTGAATAAATTAAGTAGAATTGGATGCAGATCTTTAGATGTCTGGTAGAATTCTGCTGTAAATTCATCTGGTTCTGGGCTTTTTTTTTAGTAGGGGGTTTTTGTATAACTGTTTCAATTTCTTTTTGTGTTATGGGTCTGTTTAAGCTGTTAATCTCTTCTTGGTTTAGTTTTGGTGGTTCCCATGCCTT
>NW_008329142.1:1568749-1569939 GCF_000622305.1 Nannospalax galili | reverse complement strand
GGTTAACTAGGATAAGGGTCTATCTATCTTGTTTAGCTTTTCAAAGAAACAGCTCTTAGATTCATTGATTCTTTGAATTGTTTTCTTTGCTTCTATTTCATTAATTTCTACTTTGATTTTTGTTATTTCTTCTCTTCTGCTGGGTTTGTTTTCGTTTGTTCTTGCCTTTCCAGCATCTTGAATTGCAGTGTTCGGTCATTTATTTGGGCTTTTCTAATTTTTTGATGTAGGCACTTAGAGCTATAAACGTCCCTCTTAGGACTGCTTTCAGCATCGTGTTGTATTGTCCTTTCCTTTTAATTCCAGGAATACTTTTATTTCTTTCCTAATTTCTCTTTTGACCCATTCATCATTCAGGAGTGTGCTGTTTAATCTCCATGTGTTCATGTGGTGATTAGGGCTTCTTTGGGTGTTGATTGTAAGCTTTATTGCATTGTGGTCTGATAGAATGCATGGAATTATTTCAGTCATTTTGTATTTGTTGAGGTTTGTTTTGTGCTCCAGTATATGGTCATTTTGGAGAAGGTTTGATGGGGTGCTGAGTAGAAAGTATATCCTTTGTTGCTTGGGTGGAATACTTGGTAGATGTCTGTTAAATCCATTTGCTGTATAGTATTGTTTAATTCAAATGTCTCTCTGTTAACTCTCTGCCCTGTTGACCTATCTAATGGAGACAGTGGGGTATTGAAGTCCCCTACTGTTAATGAGTTGGGGTTAATCTGGGTCTTAAAGTCCTGTAGTATTGTTTTTATGAAGTTGGGTGCCCCAGAGTTTGGTGAATATATGTTCATGATTGTAATATCTTCTTGATTGATTGTTCCTTTGATCAAAATGAAATAGCCCTCTTTGTCTTTTCTGGTTAGTTTCAGTTTAAAGTCTATTTTGTCAGATATTAGAATTGCTACGCTTGCTTTTTCCTTGGTGCCATTTTCTTGGTATATTTTTTTCTATCCTTTTACTTTGCGATAGTGTCTGTCCTTGAAAGTGAGATGAGTTTCTTGCAGACAACTAAAAGATGGGTTTTGTTTCTTAATCCATTCACCTAGTCTGTGTCTTTTGACTGGGGAATTCAGTCTGTTAATATTTAATGTTATTAATCAAAGATGAATATTGAATCCTGTCATTTTTATTTCTATTTACATTCATGATATAGCTATACTTTTCCACAGTTATACCTTCAGAATTTCTTT
>NW_008329142.1:1548027-1568057 GCF_000622305.1 Nannospalax galili | reverse complement strand
TTTCTAATTGGCTTACTGAGTGTTTCACTTCCTTCTTCATTTCAGCCTTGAGTATTCTTCAATATTTCTAGTTCTTTTCTGAATTAATTCAGAACTTTATCCCTATCTTCCTTCTGATTTCCTATTTCCTTTTTTGTGTGTTCTTTAAATTCTCTGAATTCTTTTATCATGTTTATAATTGTTCTTTTGAGTTCTGTGTCCTACATTATCTCTAGGATGTTCTCATTGTACTCCTTTAGAGGAATATTGGTATTTGGTGGGGATATGTTATTTTGGTTTTTCATGTTATTTTTTCTCTGTGATTTTGACTTGTGAATTTCTTTTGTAGTTTCTGTTTCTTGTGTGAGACTCAGGCCTTAAAGTTTAGGTCTGCTTCTTTTCATGAACTTTATGTGTCTTTGTGGTTTACTTTTCAGGCATGAAAAGCTGGTTCGTCTAAGCTTCCGGGTCTCTCTTTTGATTTTATATTGGAGGGGTCAGATTGCTTTTGTCTTCAGGAGTTCCCACAGAGGCCCAATCCAGGTAAGGGTCAGATGTTTTCAGGCTTTCTCCTAAGGTCTAGATCCCTCCAGGAACTATTTTGTCCTCAGGAATTTAAGGGTTGGACTGGCCTGGGAGACTGGCCCAGGAAAGATGCTGGTCTAGGGTAGGTCGTGGTTGCCACCCAGAGATGCAAAGGCAGATGGGGTGGGAAGAGGCCCCGAAGACTCCTGGGGACTGCACTGAGTAGCTGTGTTGGTCCTGGAGAGATGCCTGCAGGTAGGAGAGAGGACTGCGGCAGGTGATGCAGACCCCTGTTGTAGATTTTTGAAATATACTATACATTACTATATATAGTCAAACAACTGGGTAACAATTTGCCAGAAATTTTTGATTATATATAACTGTAATTTAATATCTATTAGTCAGCTTTCCTCAATACCCCCCACTCCCTCTAACCTTTAGTAACCATTGTTCTACTCTCTACTTTTAAGAGATTAACTTTTTAAGGGTCCATTTTTGAGTAAGGTCATGCCATACTTGCTGTTCTCTCAATTAACACAGTGATCTTCAGTTCCATTGAAGTTTCTGTAGTTGACAGGATTTCATTATTTTTATGGCTTATTACCATTTTGTTGTGTATATATAGCACATTTTCCTTATCTGTTCATCAGATGATAGACACTTGGGTTGATTCTGTGTTTTGAGAATGCTGAACAATGCTGCAATTAACTTAAGGATACAAATGTACCTGACAGACTGATTTCATTTCCTTTGGACACATACCAAGTGGTAGGATTGTTGGATCATATAATTTTTGAGGAATTCCAATACTGGTTTCCATAATGACTGGGCTCATTTACATTAGCACAAATAATGTTCATAGCTTTCTTTTTCTCCACATCCTCACCATTACACTGTTTTTCATTTATTTGAGGATGTCCATTCTTACTGGGGTGAAGTGCTCTCACATGTTTCTCATTTGCATTTCCCTGATGACTAGTCATTCATTCACATATATATATATATATATATATAGTGTGTGTATGATATACATACATACATGTATTTGTTGTCCATTTTTATGTCTTCCTTTGAGGAGTGTCTATTTAGATCTATTGGCCTTATTCTATTGTCTTACTTGCTTTCAGTATTGAGATTTTGTTTTGTTTATTGTTTTGTTTATTTGGGATTTAACACTACTCTGTATCCCTGGCAGGTTTTGAACTCATGACACACCTTCTGCTTCAGCCTCTCAGCACTGGGAATATAGGTGTGAACTACCATCTCCCTTCTGGATGGTGATCCCCTATGTCAGATACCTAGTTTGTAGATGTTTTCTCCTTTTCTGTAGATTGTCTCTGTACTCTGTTGATTTTTTTTTACAATGTGGAAACTTAAAAAAAATGACATAATCCCATTTGTTTATTTTTGTATGCTTTTTGTATTCTGTCAAAACCCCCCTGCTCATTCTGTGTCTCAAAGTAGTTCTACATTTTCTTCTAGCAGTTTTACTAGCTCACTTCCTACATTTAGTTATCAGTGTATTTTAAGTTGATTTGTGTTGCTCTTTAGAAAGGAGGATCTAGTTTCATTACTTTGTATATGGATACCAGATTTCCCCAGCATCGTTTGTTGAAAAGACTGTTTTTGCTCCAGTTTATCTTCATAGCACCATTGTTAACACCTGATTGGCTGCAGGTGTGTGGATTTACTTCTAGGTTCTCTATTCTACTCTATCAGTTAATGTGTCTGTTGAAAAGCCAGACACAATACTGTGCTGTTTTGATGACCACTAATTTGTAACATGTTTGGAAGTCAGATAATGCTTCTTGCTTTTTTCTGCCCCCCCCCAATCTTGGTACCACCATCAATCCACTTGTTAAAATCAGCAGTAGTTGCATAGTCTTCTAAGATCAACGCCACATTCAAATCACCTCAGTGTCTTCTGCAGTTTTATTAAAACTGAGAATAAATGTCATTTTCTTTTTATTTTATCTTATTTTGTTTGGAAAAAAAGAGGGCATATAATCAAGAGTTTATTTTTAAAATATTTTCTTTGAAAAATATTTTATTTTATCCTTTATCCTTCCAGTTTGGATTGAAGTTATATAAGGAGAACTTTAGAAGTAGAGGTTTTGGACATGATTCAGGAAAGGAAGACAAATGTGGATCAAATATTTACAGATTAAGAAAATGGAGAATAACAAGACATTTGAATCTGAGCAAATATTTTTATCAAGATTCCATTGGCTTTTTCTTAAAAACAAATACTTGTCCAGTGTCTCTGCACATAGGAGCTGCAAGGGAGCTGTTAAATACTATCTGTTCTTCATTACCTTTTATGTTCTTTATGTAGATAGGAACCAGGTGAGTGCTTCTCCATGAGTGAGAATCTGCGCTATGTGGATTGGTTCTCAGAGGTTACAGTTCCTAAGTGAAATGGACACAGCAGCATATTAAAAATGGACTGTGTATTATATGGTGACACAATTTTGAAAAATGAATACTGTGACCTTATAGAAGGTCACATCTGCAGACTTGCCTCACCCCCATCTCTCTCCAGATTAATGGGTTTCATTTTGACATTTTCATAATTTTATATAATGTACTTTTAAATATAATCATATTATTCCTACACATAACCTTCTCTTCCTCAGTTTCCTCTCTGTGGTGGTTTAAATGAGAATGTCCTCCATAGTCTCCAGGTATTTGGATATTTTGTTCCTAGTTGATGGTGCTCTTTTGGGAGGTCTTAGAAGGTGTGGCTTAATCATCTTTTCCAGATAGTTTCCTTCTACTTTCTTATTATTTTTTTAAATCTTAATTCTGCATACGAGCAAAAGCATGCAGTATTTATGTTTCTGAGTCTGGCTTATTTTGCTAAACATGATATTTAGGTCCTTCCATTTTCTTGCAAATGAAATAATTTTGCTTTTCTTTACACATGAACAAAACTCAACTGTGCATATATACCATGTTCCTTTATGTATTCATTCACTGATGAATACAGTATGATTTCATTCCTAGATGATTTTATTACTTCCTCAGTGATTCCTAGAGTGATTCCATTACTTATATGTTATCAGTTCTCCTACAAAGAATAGATTTGTGCTGCTCTCAACTTTGGTGGGCGTTTACTGTGGGTAGTGGTTAATACAGAGACACATAACTGACCAAAGTGGTGAGTATCAGTAACTATAAGTGTTCGTCTCTGGATAGGCTATTGTTTCACTAAATTTTTCCCTTTTCCCTCCCTAAGGCATCCATGCACCCCCTCTGAGGAGTCTAGGGTCTCCCAGTCCTGACATGGATTGACAAACCAACATAAGACATTCTGTTTGGATTTTGCATAGTTTATATGACATTTGGGAGGGGGCAACTTACATGGATCATTATAGACTTTTCCTTTTCCATATTTGAACTCTGTTTGGATTTTGCATAGTTTATATGACATTTGGGAGGGGGCAACTTACAAAAACATGGATCATTATAGACTTTTCCTTTTCCATATTTGAATGCACGTGCCACCCCCCATCTCTCCTCACTCCCATGCTCAATATGGCAGCAGCTTCACCCCTTTTTCCGAGTTAGCCCTGGATCCACTCTAGCTTTTCAGAGGAGCCTTTGGGTTACAGCCATCTATATGAACCTACCCCATCTAAGGCTCAAGAAACATATGGAAGAGGAGGCAGAAAGAATAAAGGGGCCAGAGGATGGGGATGAGAGCTGTGAAATGCTGACTTGTGGACATGACATGGCTGTTACACAGAACAACTCACAGCAATGCAGTACCTGCACAAAACCTGTACAAGGTCAAGCTAGTCAACATTCCAATGTGGATAGATGAGGGAAGGTCCCACCCCTAGCAGAGTAGCTATTGGCAGTTGATGGCTGCTGAGGGATGGAGAGTTGTTGCTGGTAGGTTGCCATGCTCCAGTGGGAAGCCCCGTGCTCATGTGAAAATTGGCAGCACTAATAGGACTTAGGGCATTATTAATAACAATAAAAAGAAGGCATGAAGTTTGGAGAGAAATGGGGTGGGGGGATTAAGAGTATCTGGTGTGAGGTAATGGTGGATGATATGATCAAAATACATTGTATACTTCTAACAGCCTTTACACTTTATTACTTGAATAGCTACATTTCTTATTTAATGAATAAAATAAACTGTTTATTAGTTTATTACAAAGAACTACAGCCTACAAGGATAGTCAGATAATGAAAAGCATAAAATTCAATTTAAAATCATTAGAAGTGTGTTTAAAATAATTGTAATTTTGAAATTTCAGAGCATTCCTGGGAATACTAATTTATTGTCCCCATATCTCCAAGAGTAGTATGCCAGGAATTTGAAAACAATGCTTTTTTCTATATATTGTAAACACTGTATGTTATAATGCTAAAATGTATCATTGTTGCTGAATCTATGTTTAATCACTTTCCAATTCCACACCTTATTCGTGTATGTCTGTGCATACATATTTGGTATACATATGTGTACATGTTCATACTCATATGAGTACATGTGAGGTCAGAGGTTCTCAAGTGTCTTCCCCAATCACATTCCACTTTCTTTTTTAAGTCAGGGCCTCTCAGTGAAACTGGAGCTTGTGAATTCAGCTAGGCTAGCAAGCCTCAGGGATCCTCCTGTCTTTATCTTTCTGGTGCTGTGACTATAGGTACATGCCATGGGTGCTGGGGATCCAAACTCAGGTCCTCATGTTTGCCTGGCAAACACTTTATCAGCTGAGTCATCTCCTCAGTCTCTGCTACTTTTGCCTTTTCCATTTTTAAGAAGAGAGTCAGGCTTGAGAAGTCTGTATGAACACTGATCAGTTAGTTGGCTTCTCTCATGCTAGAACCCTCCCTATGTGGGTTCTGGCTCCTACTGCCCTCATTATGGAGGCAATTCAAATAAAAAAAACCTATGCTTGTCAGTGCATCTTCCCGAGTCACAAAAAATAGTAGTATGGAGCTATCAGAAGTAAGATGGCTTCTTCGGTAATTTGATGTTTCTTATCTCCTGGAGTAGGATATTATTCTTTAAATGATTCATAATTCATTAAAACAATTTATTATTTTATGTGTATGACTGTATTGCCTATATGTATATAAGGGTACCCATGTTATAAAATGCCAAGGATGTCAGAAGAGGGTGTCGGGCCCCTGGAACTGGAGTTACAGATGGTTGTTAGCCACCATGTGGGTGCTGGATTTCAAACCTGGGTCCTCTACAGGAGCAACCAGTGCTCTTAACTGCTGATCCATCTCTCCAGACCCTCATAATTCATTTGGTAACATAAAGTGACATGTACTTCAAGGGAGGGTAAGGATGGCTGTTGTCAAGCCTAAACAATGTGAGTTTAATCCCTCAGAACCCACATCATGAAAGAAGAGAACTGACTCCTATATGTTCTTCTTAGACCTCACCTGTGTGCCCCTCCCTCACACAATAAATAAATAAAAATATAATTAAAAAATTAAAGAGCAAAATAAAATTTTATCAAAAAGCTAAAAATAAGTCAAATCCATACCATCTGCAAGAACAGTATAATGCCCTTGTAAATCCCTCCACAGTCACTATGTTAAAGTGTTTCCTGTTTGCTTTGAAATAATTTGCTTTCTGTGATTCCTGCCTTGTCCTTTCTTTCTTTCTTCAAGAGGTTTGTCTTGTGTGTGGAGAACCATACCTAAATGTTGAACAATACTCATGCCTTGGATGATCACATCCCACAGAGCTACCCAAATTCATGGTGTGCCTTAGAAGCAGACGAGTAACACTCAGGAACACTGTCCATATTTTGACCTCCCTTTCCATCACACAAAGGGTCTTTGGGTCCTGTGACTGCCGCTGTCACTCTTTCACACTTGGCAAGGTGGTAGACTTCCTTCTGATTGTCATCCTTTCCTGCTTCTTTGGGGAACGCCCCTCCCACTTTGCGGTCCTCAAGATAGAACCAGGGTCTTGCCATTTTAGGTCAACACGCTACCACTGAGCTGCATGCCCAGTGAAAGGTATGCTTCTTTCTTGTTCTGTTTTAACCACATCAATATTGCTTCACTTTATCTTTGATCTGGACAAAACTGCTATGATTCCTCCCAGCTGAGCATCCCATTTGCTTCTTCTGCATTGTCAAGGGCATTTCCTTTCCTACCATTTTATTTACAGTCACCAGTCATGTTGTACTCAGTTGCCATCTTAAATCAAAACTTCTGTTCTTTTCCCTCAATTTAAACAAAAGCAAATTATCTGCTCTTGGTGTTTCATCTGCATTCTAAAACATTTACCTATTAAACATACTGGTTCTATTGGAGAAAAAAATAGCAAGCCATAGTTCTAAACTCTATGCTATGGAACTAGATAGGCAATTCCTGCCTCTAAGTCCAAAGCATATATTGATTGTAATTTAATTAAAAGTTCATAGAACAAAAATCTCTACAAAACATGAAAAATGTCAAATGTTTAATATCTTACCATTGTATGAGATCCAGCTGTGGCTTAGAGAGCCAATTGGATATAATAAATATTTATTTGCCGTTATAGGGCCTAATATAGGGCAAAACTTGGATGGTCCAGCTTGGATTAGCATCCAAGTGCTTGGCTACTGATCCCAAACCTTTTCTGAACTATCTGAACTTTCACATCCTGTACACAGGCCTGTTATGAGAACAGCTTTATCTGGGGTGTTTGGGCATATTTGATTCCAATGGGAACCCAAAACTGCAGAGAGAGGCATAAAAGAAGAATAATGGGAGGAAACTCTGAACTTCCTCAAACCTCAGAAAGAGTGTTTGGTTAAATTTGGAGGAAAGGTTAGCGATCAAGAACAGCTTCTATTTTATCTGGCTGCATTCATCTAACCTTAAAAATTTTATTTTAATTGTCCAAACAGAAGGTCATGAATTATTGCTTTCTTTCTGGTTGGAATAATATAGTGAAAAATTCTTTAAAACTGTGCAACTCTGCTTGTTTTACATGCCACCAGCAGGACTCTTCACAGCAGAAGTTGCTCCAGAATATCCAAGTGCCTCTTACTGATCATTCACACCTGTCTAGGTATGGCTTTAGGAACCACACCAAGTGGAGCTTTAGGAGAAGTGGTGATACATGCTTGAAACTCTCAGCATTTAGGGGTGGGGGCAGGAGGATCAGGAGTCATTCTTAGTTACATAATGAGTTTAAGGACAGTCTGTTGTATATGAAACCCTATCTCAGGAAAAAAAATTAAGTTCAGGGAGTGTCACACATACACCCAGCCATTGTAAGCACAAAGTAGGCAAGAATAAACTATTGTGTTACTCTTTACCCACTGTGAAGAATTGACATAGTCGAAACACATTTTGTTTTTTGTCTACTTTTAATGTTATTTCACTAAACACATGAATATTAAATGCACTTTATTTGCTTGTTTTGTGTGTGGCTAGGGGAGGGGCCCCATGGCTTACATGTAGAGGTCAGAGAAGAACTTGTGGAAGTCAGTCCTCTCCTTTCACCATGTGGGTTCCAGGGATCAAACTCAGGGCTTCAAGCTTGTTGTTAAGTGACCTTATCTCATCTTTCTGGTCCATTATTTCATTTTAGACATACTAATTACACATTAGAGATAAGTAAACTAATATTTATTAGTTGTTTACTAGATGCAATCTGTATGTTTATCATCTCTACTAACTCCATGTTCATGATCTCCCAACACTAAAGATAGGTATTATAAAACCTAATTTCAGAGACTGGGGTTTAGAAATGGTTGTTTATTTGCACACATTTATACAAATGGTTAATTTCATGTGTCAACTTTTCAGGGGCTCAGATAATAACTGGACATTTCTGTAAAATTTACACTTAAACTGATGGACTTTGAGTAAAGCAGATTATCTTCCATTACGTGGGTGGGTCTCATCCATTCACAGTAGAAAGACTGAACCATTTCCAAGCAAGGAAGACCCCTGTACCGTTCTACCTTTGGATTTCATGGGCAATATCAGGTCTTTGTGGTTCTGCAGAAGACTGCCTTTGGACTTAGGCTGCAACTCTTTCCTAGATCTGTAGTCTGGTTTTGGTGGTCTCACTAAATATCCATAGCCACACAACCAAGTTTCTTAAAATTGGTCTCTTCCTCTATGAATACACATATCCCATTGGTTCTATTTTTTTGTGGTTGTTGAAATAGGCTCTCCCTTCTCCTTGTAGCCTCAGCTGGCCTGGAACTCACTATGTAGACCAGGCTGGTCTCAATTTCAGAGATCTGCCTGCCTCTGCCTCCCAGAGTGCTGGGATTAAAGGCATGTACCACCGTGCCTGGTTCTGGTTCTCTTTCTCTTCACAGTAGAAGTTGCTCCAGAATATCCGAGTGCCTCTTACTGATCATTCACACCTTTGCTAGTGAGGAAGGAAAAGAAGTGAGGAAGGAAAATTCAGATCTAGTTCTGTTGTTGACTTTCAGAATAATACATGGAATTGCATTTTATTTAAATACTTTTCCTCTGCTTATCAAGTTACTAACTTAAACTGTTGCTGCAGGTCCAGATTTGCCCTCATATGCAGCATGAACACTTGTGCGCATGTTCATGCACTGTCTCCTATGTGGCCAGGAAACTCTGGAATATTATTTTAAGTTTATCGTATGTGTGTGTTTACATTTTCTTGTGGCTGTGTACACACATATGTGCCAGTGTGTGGAGGGCAGAGGTCAACACTGATTTCTTTTCTGGCTGTCCTCCACCTTATTTTTTGAGCCTCTCCCTGGCTGGCCAATGAGCACCAGGAATTCACTCATCCCTGCCTTCCTTCCCCCAGCACTATGGTTAGAGTCACATACCCTCGTACTTGGCTTTAAATGGGTGCTTGGGGTGAGCTTAGGCTCTCCTGCTTGTGTGTCAGGCACTTCAGTGACTGAGCCTTGTCCCCAGCTCTGGAATATAGTTTTTAAAGACCCCTTGAAAATTTTCTAAAGAGGGATGTGCTGTATAGCTTTAGTTATCAACTTGACAGACCTGGGTAAAAGAGTGAATCTCAGCTGCTGAATTACCTCCATTGGGCTGGTCTGTGGCCACGTCTGTGGGGTATTTCCTTGATTGTTGAATGATGTTGGAGGGCCCATTCCACTGTGGGCAGTGCCATCCCTGGACAGATGGTTCTGTATTGTTTCAGAAAGCAGGCTGAGCCCAGGCCAGAAGAGCAGTAAGCAGCATTCCTCCATGGTCTGTGCTCCAGGTTTCTGCCCTGAGTTCCTCCTGCCTTGGTTTCCCTTGATAATGAATTTGCTGTAAGCCAAACAAACCCTATCCTCCCCAAGTTGGTTTTGGTCAGTGCTTTATCACAACAATTAAAAAGCTAACTAAGACAAAGGAGAATCATTAGTAATCCTACTTAAAGCTATTAACCTATCTGTGTTGCTACCTAGGTGTGTAGTTCTTTGTTGCCTACCTTTGTCTCTGTTACATCATAGAATTTATTGTTATATTGTTTTCAGTTTAGATTTTTACTTACAATACATTTGACTAAGAGAATTTTGCAATTTGAGCTGCTGTAACAAAATACCTTAGACTGGATAATTTATAAAAAACAGAAATTTGCTGCTCTTACTTGTGGATCTAGAGACTCTAAAATCAAGGCATCAGAGGTTTAATGGCTTATGAGGGCCAGTTCCTCATAGATGTCAACTCTTTGTTGTATCCTCATGTGGAAGAAGAGCAAAGATGACAAACAAGGCCTCTCAGGCCTTTTCATAAGGGCACTAAATTGACTCATGAGGGCCCCACCCTCAAGACCTAGTCACATCTTAATAAAAACACATCGAGGATTGGATTTTAATATATGAATTTTATAGGCACACAGATATGCAGAGCTTAAATGTCAAAAGCAGGGGACATGAACATAGCTAAATATTTTTAGTGTACGTGTGGTAGAAGGGACGTGGTAGTAGATACTTAATATTTATTTTTCATCTTTTGTATGTCAGTCACCATCCCAAGTGCCTTGTGCACCTCACTCTCATCATCTAATTAGAATGTGATGAATTGGAAATTAGTATCACATATTACAGGTGTAATAACTGACAGTCAAAACAATTTGCTCGTCATCAAATATCAAGCCCATGTTGTATGAAAGTACAAAGCAAACTTATGTCTATCTAATTCTAAATTAATTTTTCTGATTATATACCATGGTAAGGATATTAACACCATGGAAGAATATGCCACCAAAAGTCCCATTTATACCTTTCAAAACGATCTTTGGGATAACAGGAATTACCAGTTTCAAAGACATCTTTTCCATTTTGGCCATGGGGAAGGTCTCAAGCCTCAGCCTCCTTTATGTGCCTCACATCCAGACTGTGAGGACCTGTATGTGAAAGGGCTGCTCTATCTTTAGGTCATCCTTTCATCAGCCCTTCCCTTGCATAAATCCCCTCTCCCTTACTGGCTGATGGATCCTTTCCATGGGCACTTGTATGCTCAGATCATCTCCCTCCAAACAGAAGTAATACTAACACCATGGTTTGTCTTAAGATTCTTTCAGTTTCTCTGTTTCCCTCAGATATCAACTTTAAAAACAAATGCTTCATCCACTTTCATACAGTCTCCATTGAACGTTTCTTGTTAAGGTCATCAATAACCTTTATTGTCAACAATTCCAATAGTGATTTCTTATTATTATCTATCTTGAATTTTCAGCAGCATTTGACACTGATGATACATCCTCCTTCCTGAAGTCCTTTTCTGTATGCCAAAATGCTAAGTTCTTGCAGTTCCTTCTCTTTTTCTGGAATTATGTTCTCAGACGCCCATTTTCTCCCTAAGTATTCAGATTTCTTCCAGAATCATTCAGGGTTTTTTAAAAAAATTTAATACTCTATCATTATATTATCTGATCTCTATTCTTTTGAGCATTAGATTTTAATATATGAATTTTATAGGGACAAAAATATTCAGAGAATAATTTACGTGTCAAAAGTAGGGCATATATTTGTACATATATAAGGGGGATAGTATTATTTAACTGTGGCCACATAATAGTCATAAACCTTTGCCTTGTATTTATACAATCTTAGTTTTTTTCTTATAAAAATAAACTAAACCTATAGAAAATTATACTTCATAATTATTTAAAAGTAAAAATATTTCTTTCAAGGAAGAGAGTTCAAGTATAATAAACTGGGATATTCATTATATTTTTAGGAGTTTTGTATCTTTTATTTGTTTAGTTGATTAAATATGGGCTAAGAAATAAAGTTTGTTTTTAATATACATTTGTATCTATTTTTGTATGTGAATTCTTCCCAGATCTGCTCTACATCTTCCTTGTGAATTGCATCATTTCCCTAATGAGATGCTTTTGTTTGCTTTGTTTAATATCTTATGCTTTCAATTCAAACTTAGATTGATATTTAAATAGCTCCCTCTGTGTATTAGTTTTCTATTGCTGACTAACAATTGCCAAAAACTTGGCAGCTTAAAACAACATCTGTTTATTAGTTCACAATTAAATATGCCAGAAGTCTGGTACAATGTGGCTGGGTTCTCATGGTCACAATCAAGGTGGAAACTAGGCAGAGATCTATTTGGATGCTCCAAAGAAAATTCTGCTTCCAAGTTTATTTTTCCTGGCTTGATTCCTTCTGTCTATAGGGCTGAAGTTCTTGTGAGTTTCTTTGTGAGTTGATAGCTGTAACTGCTTGTCTTAGAGGCTGAATTTAGAGCCTGGCCCCCTTCATGCTTATCAGAAGTAAGATTGAAATTTATTTATTGTTTCAATTCTTTGACTTCCTCTTCTATCATCTTGGGGAGTTCTGTCCTTCTAGAGCCCATGTGATTAGAATAGGCTCACCCAGAATATTTTATTTAATACCAAATCAATCACGGGAGAAATACAATAAATGTAATCTATGGACATTACATAGGACATCTATATCATGAAGAAGGGAACTTTGGTGACTATCTTAGAATTCTGATTATTTGCATTCTTTTTATGCACATTTAACAAATGTGGCTATATTAACCTTTCTAATTCAACTTTTAAAATATATTTGTTATAAATAACATTTAGTAAGGCTTTTACTTTATGATACAAAATAAAATATTTACAATGTGAGTTTAGCTCATATTGATTTATGGATATATATGCATATATAATATACATATATAACATATATGTGTGTGATCTTGATTCTTTCTGCATATTTTAGTTTCTACTTATTTTATTGCTTCTTTAAAAATATTCACTGTGGGGTCTGGAGAGTTGGCTTAGTGTCCTTCTCTTGCAAAGGACAAAGGACCTGGGTTCAGTTCCCAGTACCCACAAAGCAGTTAACAACTGCCTGTAAGTCTGGTTCCAGGGGATGTGACACCATCTTCTGACCTCTGCAGGTATTGCACAGCACAGGTGCACTTGCATGCAGGCAATACACTAATAGGTATAAAATGAAAATAATAAATAGAATGTAAAAATTACATTCCCCGTTCTATCTGTAGGTGTACTTTTTCACGTACATTGATGTATGTCTCTTCTATCTGTATGTGCTGGTGTGTGCATGGGTGTAGGCTTATCTATTGGAGCATGGTAACCTCTCAGAGGCTGCATCCCTGAGGAAAATTGACTATCCCATCCCCAGACACCATCAGTTGCTAATAACTCCTCAGCTAGGGATAGGACATTATGAGACCCTCCCTCATCCATGCTGGGATTTTGGCTGACTTGATCTTATGCAGGTCTTGTGTATGCAGTCATGGCCTCTGTGGGTTCATGTGTGCTACAGCCCTGCCATGTTTAGTAAATAATGCCTTGTTGCAGATGTCCACTACTTCCAGCTCTTACACTCTTCTAACTCACTTGAGCCCTGGGGAGAGGAAGTGTAATATAGATGTCCCATTTAGAGATGAACACTCCACATTTTCTTGTTCTTTGCATGTTGATTAGTTATGGGCTTCTCTATTAATCACCATTTACTGCAAAAAGGAATTTCTTTGTTGGGAGTTGAGAGATACACTAACCTCTGGGTATAAAAGATAAGAACTTAGGGGCAGCTTGTTGCTGTATCCATTTAACAGAATAACAGTATTATATTCTTCCAAAGGCTTGGGTCTAGCTGTCAGTAGGTTTTTGGCTCAGTTAAGAGTACCAAGCATGAATATCATCTTGTAGAGTAAGCCTCCATCAAATCAGAAAGTGATTGGTTACTCCCATAACATTCATGCCATTATTGCACCAATGGGTATAATTGTAGCTTGAAGGGTTCACAGCTTGGTGTGTTGGATAGCTTTAATGTCAACTTGACACACCTGGGTTGAGGGAGCCTCAATTGGGGAATTTCCCATGTGATGTTGGAGGGTCCATCCCACTGTGGGTGGTGCCATCCCTGGGCAGGTGGGCCTATGTTGCATAAGCAATCATGCTGAGCAGGGGCCAGGGTAGCAAACCAGTAAGCAGTGTTCCTCCATGGCCTGTGATCCAGCTCCTGCTTCCAGGTTCCTGCCCTGAGTTCGTATCTTGGGCTCCCTGATGAACTGTGACCTGGGAGATGTAAAATAAACCCTTTCCTCCCCAAGTTGGTACTGGTCAGAGTATTTTGTCACAGCAATTGAGAAACAAACTAGAACACTAGGTAAGGTTTTCTCCCCCTGGTATCATTCATAGAGCCTTCAGATAATGTGAAAGATAGTCAAAAGATGAGCTTCCAGGTGGGTACCGGATTTATTTCTCCATCTCCAATGACTCAAATATGTAGTGTTTTCAGCAGTAGGTATTAACCATCAAGTTCTGGAGGGCAAACAAGAGCAATGGCAATAGCTTGCAATATTTGGGGGTCTATGGGAGCCCCCCATTCACCAACAACTTTAAAAGAGGTTATGCATACCTGGCACTGGGCTTTTTGATAGCCTGTGGTGCTTGGGGGATGCATTGTTCCCCATTATAGAGTAACTCCATTTAAATTCCTTTCAATATGTATGTGTGTATATTTTAGGAAGCTTCTACAGTGGTAGGTTTCTATATGGCATTTTCAAAGATCTTTAATGTTAGTTATCTCTCTTCATACTCCCTCCTCTACCCTGCCATACCATTTAACTTTTCTTGTTCTATTATTTTCCATTTCCTCTTTATACTACATGTATTCTTTCTCCCTTCCCTTGAAATACCCCCATGGCCCTTTGCTAGTTTCCTGACTTCTATGGGTACTATAGCTTAAACACATATACCTAAAAATTCAAGGCTACCATTCACATATGAAAGAGAACATGTGGTATTTGTGTTTCTGGATCTGGGTTACGTCACGCAGAATGATTATTTCCAGCTCCATCCATTTACCTGCCAATTTCATTTTTATTTACAGGTGAATAATATTTCATTGTTTATATGTACCATGTTTTCATTATTCTTCCATGAGTTGATGTCATAGGAGGCCAGTGTCCAGCTTCTGAAGCCTGGTTCACAGGTGCTGTAGGTGCCTAAGCAGGGGAAGCAGAGTCCCGTATTTGTTGTAGGAAGCTGTGTTTGAATTTTTCATGTAAACTGTTGCCATATCATTTCATGATATTATAAATGTTGAGCTTTATCTTTCATATATAACTTTATCTCAACATTCATTTAATGCTCATTTTTAAACGTCTACTCGTGCATATGGACAATTGACAATTCACCAGGCTTCCAATGATTCATTAACATGAATTCAAAGATTCCTGCTGTGAATCAGGAAGATTGATTGTAGCCTAAATAATATTCATTTTCTATGTCAGTTATGAAGAGTTACAGCCTAAAGATATTTTTAAAACCCAGTAAGTAGGATATAACACTACAGTATTAAGGCCAAAAGGGATACATGTTTGGAATTTGTTGGAGTTATCTCCAAATGTGATCTACCATCCATGTTCCCATAAACCTTTAATCTGATTTCCTTTGGGGGAATAGAGTCTACAGAAGTCAAAATTATGAATCTTTTCATAACAAAATATTTATTGACAAATTATGGCTCATAATCAGAGATTTACCCTTGAAAGTTGACTTCAAATGATTCAGTTGCATGCCTTCCTTTTTAAAGGTAGAAAAACTGTGGCCCAGGTAAGTCAGATCTGCCACCCCCCACCCCTGCCATGTGATCTGGCTGGACTAAAATACTTTACATGGCTTATGTTGCATGCTGTTCATTCAAGAATGCATGCTGCTCTCATTCTGAAAATAGATCCAAGGAGTTCCAAAAACAAACAAAAACATTTGACCACTCAGAGTGTGAATAACACTTTGAATCTATAACTTGAGTCATTTATTGCTATGTTCCCATTTAGCATCAGAACTCCCTAAACTGTCCACTTGTGAGTGCTCATTTTAAGGTTTTAGAGTTCAACAGCTAATTGAATGTATGGGCAACATTTCCTCTGTAGTGTCAAGGGATTTTAAGGTGTACTGGATAGTTTTGGTGTCACCTTGCCCCACCTGGGTTGAGGGAGCCTCAATTGGGGAATTTCTTCCACTGAACTGGCCTGTGGCCATGTCTGTGGAGCATCTTCTTGATTACTGAGTAACGTGGGAGGGCCCAGCCTGCTGTGGATGGTGCCACACCTAGGCAGGTGGGCCTATGTTGTAAGAAAGTAGGCTGAGCAGGGGCCAGGGGAGCAAGCCACTAAGCAGTGTTCCTCCATGATGTGAGCTTCAGCTCCTGCCTTCAGGTTCTTGTCCTGAGTTCTGAAGTTGGGCTCCCTGATGAACTGTGACCTAGGAGATGTAAGACAAAATAAACCCTTTCGTCTCCAAGTTAGTACTTGTCAGAGTGTTTTGTCACAGCAATGAAGAAGCAAATTATCACATAAGATATTATGAACTTGGACATCCCCAAAATTCTGTATTTATGTTTATAAAAAGTCTTGTAACTCAGTTCTTCTTATTTTAGGTGTCAATATATTTTTGAGATAGGTCCTGCTTTGCATCCTAGCTGGCCTGGAATTTGCAGTCCTGCCTTGGCTTCTTGAATACTGTCCCAAGTATCGAATCTTTAATATGAGATTGATCTCAGTATAAGAGTCCTTCTTGCAGGACTGGAGAGATGGCTTGGAGCTTAAGAGCACTGTTCTTGCAGAGGACTCGGGTTTGATTCCCAGCACCCACATGGAGGCTATAAACCATCCTTAACTCCAGTTCCAGAGGAATCTGAAGCAGTCTTCTGACCTCTGTGACATTGCACAACACAGGTGCACTCAAATACATGAAGGCAATACACTCATACACATAAAATAAAAATAATAAATAAAATATTTAAAAAAGAGTCCTTCTTGCAAAATCTATTAATCTTTTAAATCTCTGTCCTAAGTGATAACAAAAATAAAATTCAAGGTCTCCTCCTCTCATGTTTTATTATTAGTCTAAATTGTTTATTATTGTCTTCTTTTTTATTATTCATTCAATAAACATGTAATTAGAAGAAGCATTTCATGACAACAGCATTGACATAGTCAATAACAATTTCGAGAGCTAAGATGCATTTGTTTCAAAATTGGCTGTAAATTTTTAGGTTTACAGTTGAATTAATACAGTTATATGATATTGTACTCAGTATAAACCCTCTAAGACATAAAACTAAATGAGCTTTTAACCTTTAAAATATATCTCCGTTTCATTATTAAAATACAGAGTTTCATACCGTGCCACCATACCTGGCAGAAAACTTCATTTTTAATGCAATTAGGTGTTTGGTGTTTGCACATGCATTTCTAATCTCTATATATCTGATTATTACTAGCCACAGTAGGTTACTTTCTGAGCTCCTTGGCATCTGAGCATGGATATAAAATCATCAGGTAGATTTCAATGGTTTCACATATACTAATTATTGAGGAGCAAACTTTTATGCTTTGAAGAATTATTTTTCTTGATTTTTTAAAAAATTTAATAACCACATGATTAGAAGAAGCATTTCATTACAGCATTAATATATTCAGTAACACACTCCAGAGCAAGGATACATCTCTTTCAAAAGTGGCTGTAAGTTTTTAGGTTCACAATTGAATTAATACTGAATTGAACTCAGTATAAACCCTGTAAGATATAAAATTGAATATTGAACTCAGTATAAAAACTGTAAGATATAAAACTGAATGAGATTTTACATTTTAAAGAAGATCTCCATTTAAGATATGCTGTTTCCTATATTTTTAAAATATTTTTAAAATTTTTTTAGAAGAAGTATATCATTACAGCTTTAACATGTCCAATAACAGTTTCCAGAGCAAAGACACAGCTCCTTCAAAAGTGGCTATAAAATTTCTAGGTTCGCTGTTGAATCAATACAGTTATATAATACTGAACTCAGTATAAGCCCTGTAAGACATAAAATTGAATGAGTTTTTAACCCTCAAAAAAGATCTCCATTTCATTCTAAAATATACTGTTTCTTACAGAAAGACTCATTGTTTTTGCTACTAACACTGAGATGTTGGTGCATGCATCTATAATCTGTATGTATCTGATTGTTACTAGTCATAATCATTTGCACTCAAATCCTTGGCACCTGTGTATGTCTATAAAGTCATCAGGTAGATTTCAATGGTAATGTTCATCAACTCTACTAATTAACATGACATAAACTTTTATGCTTCCTCCTCAAATATAATACATTTAAAAAATTTGTTGATTTTTTTTTCTGTGTGTGTATATCACACAGAACATCCCAAACCATCTTATTCAACTATACACCCACTTCCCAGATGGCAGCCTCCCATAGCATTCCTCCCCCCACTGGAGCACTTATACTCTGTTATCCCTGCTACTGTCTGCTGTGTTGTCGGCACCACCAGCCATTACCCCCTACTTGTCCATCTGGTGAATCTAGTCAGCCTATCTAGAGGTCTTTGTTTTAGGAATGTCAGCTGATCCTCCTCTAGCAGCAATCAGTTGTCAATATTCCTTTAGATAAGATTGGTGTCTGCTGTTCATTTTCCCAGTTCTATGCTGGGTTACTATTTGGGAGTACCTTGGGCTGCCCTGGCCAACAACTCAAAAGAATCTCCTATCTGGCATTGTTGCTTGTTATGAGGCCATGCAGTTGGCCCAGATAAACCAATTTATTTTTACTCTCAAGGTTGTTTGAGGATCTGTTCCTCAGGGGTCACATGGGCTTGGGAGGAGCCCCTGGCTCCTTTCTTTTCCCAGTTCCACCTATGTGAAGATAAGTCAAAGGTCCTGCTCCACCATGGCTGGCTTTGCTTGGAAGCATGTAGGAAATGCTTTATCTGTGTTTTGTAAACTGGACACTGGTTCATGTCCATCTCGTGGGGTCTCCTCAGACTCCTTTGTCAAGTGACCCACCACAGTTACAGGACATTTTGGGAGATGCTCATAGTCTCCTGGAACTAGTCGACCTAGGAGGGCAAGGAGCAAAAACTGTCCTTTATGTCCCTTGGACCAAATTATCATAGGCCTCAAAGTATGTCTGTTAAACATCTAAGAAGGTTAGTTCTACCAGTCTGGTACTTTTTTTTGGTCTTTTTGAGACAGGGTCTCCCTGTAGCTCCATCTGGCCTGAAACTCACTATGTATGCCAGGCTGGCATTGAACTCACAGAGATCCACCTGCCTCTGCCTCCCAAGTGCTGGGATTAAAGGCGTGTGCCACCACGCCTGGCTAGTCTGGTACTTTCAATTACTGTGTGCCATGTAGATAAATCTTGGGAAGACCAATTGTTCTCAGATAAACCTTGCCTAGACATATATTTCTTGATCAAGTATGTGTAATTTATCTGTAGGTAGTTGGACCAATATGGTTCCCTCTTGTTTTTAAAACTAGCTAGGCCTTATTTATCTCTCGCGTTGTCTAACTCCTTCATCATGGTTTCCCCAATTAAGGTGCCCCTCTTTTCCCCCTTTCTCATTTAATAATACCCTCTCCTATGGTCCCATCTCTCTTCAGCTCCTTCTTTCCCTTTATCCCTTAGATTCCTTATATACCCTTCCCTCCCACCTCCCTTAAACTAACTCAATTTTAATCCATATCTCCCTTATTAATGCCTGTTTCTTACTGTTCTTCTCTTTCAGGTTCTTTCTATTGCTTTACCTCCCAGGTTCCTTTCCATTATCCTGGTTCCTGTAGTTATGTCTGGATACATACTCACTTATCAGGATTTGGTTCTAGGATCCACATATGAGGAGGTACATATATCAATTTTTTTTGAGTCCGTGTTACTTCACTTAGAATAACAGTTTGTAGTTCCATCCATTTACCTGCAAAGTTCATGATTTCCTCTTTCTTTACTGCTGAGTAAAACTCCATCATATAAATGAAACACATTTTCACTATCCACTCATCAATTGAGGGACACGTAGGTTGCTTCCATCTCTTAGTTATTGTGAAAAGAGCAGCAACAAACACAGATGTACAAGTGTCTCTACAATAGGACGAGTGAAGTGGTGTAACTGGGTCAAATGGTAGGTTCATTTGTAGTTTTTAAGAGTTCTCCACACTGCTTTCCATAGGGGTTGAACCAGTTTGCAGTCCTACCAGCAGTGGATAAGCATCCCCTTTCCCCACATCCCCTCCAACATTTGGTATCATTTGTTCTCTTGATCTT
>NW_008329142.1:1547092-1547815 GCF_000622305.1 Nannospalax galili | reverse complement strand
GAGCCCATCTTTTAATTGGGTTACTTCTTATCTTGATTCTCTGTTTTTTGAGTTCATTATATATTCTGGTAATTAAACCTCTATCAGATGTGTTGCTGGTGAAGATTTTCTCCCACTCTGTGGGTTTTCACTTCACTTCCTTGATCGCTTCTTTTGATTTACAGAAGCTTTTTAGTTTAATGAGGTCCCATTTGTTCATTCTTGACCTTGTTTCCTGAGCAATTGATGTCCGGTTTGGAAAATCCTTTCCTACACCTAGATCTTATAGTTTTTTCCCAATGTTTTCTTCTAACAGTTTCAGGATTTCAGGCTGTACATTGAGGTCTTTGATCCATTTGGAATTGACTTTTGTGCAGGGTGAAAGATAGGGGTTTAGTTTCATTCTTCTACAGGTGGAGATCCAGTTTTGCCAGCACCATTTGCTGAACATGCTGTCTTTCCCCAGTGAATGGTCTTGGCCCCACTGTCAAATATCAGGTGGCTGAAATTGCATTTACTCATATTTGGGTCTTCAACTTTGTTCCATTGATCTATGGGTCTACTTTTGTGCCAGTACCATGTTGTTTTTATGACTATGGCTCTGTAATACAGCTTCAAATCTGGTATAGTAATCTCTCCAGTATTGCTCTTAGTGCTCAGTGTTGCTTTGGCTGTCTGAGGTCTTTTGTGCTTCCATATGAATCTTAGGATGTTTTTTCCAATTCTGTAAAGAATGTCATTGGG
>NW_008329142.1:1543901-1546789 GCF_000622305.1 Nannospalax galili | reverse complement strand
TTTGCAGGTTAATATTGTAACCTGCCACTTTACTGAACATGTTAATAATTTCTAGGAGTTTTCTGGTGGAATTTTTGGCATCTCTTAGTTATATCATATCATCTGCAAAGAGGGATAATTTGATCTTATTTTTTCCATTATAACTCCCTTTAATTTCCTGCTCTTATTGCTCTTGCAAGAGTTGCAAGTACTATGTTAAAGAGAAGTGGAGATAGTGGACAGCCTTGTCTAGTTCCTGGTTTCAATGGGAATGCTTCCAGATTTCTCCATTTAGAATGATGTTCATTGTAGGTTTGTTATATATGGCTTTAATGATGTTGAGGTATGTTGTCTTTGAGCCCATTTATATGATTTATGATATTTATTGACTTACATATATTGAACCATCCCTGCATCTCTGGGATAAAGCCGACTTGATCCTGGTGTATGATTTTTTTGTTGTGCATCTGTATGTGGTTAGCAAGTATCTTCTTGAGGATATGGGTCTTTAGTTTTCTTTTTTGGTTGTATCTTTACCTGGCTTTGGTATTAGTGTGATGCTGGCTTCATAGAAGGAATTTGGAAGTTCTCCCTCCATTTCTATCTTTTTTGAATAAATTAAGTAGTATTGGATGTAGATCTTCCTTAAATGTCTGATAGACTTCTGCTGTAAATCCATCTGGTCCTGGGCATTTTTTAGTCGGGACAGTTTGTATTACTGTTTCAATTTCTTTTGTGTTGTGGGTATGTTTAAGCTGTTAATCTCTTCTTGGTTTAGATTTGGTGGTTCCCATGCCTTTAGATATATGTCCATTTCTTTTAGGTTTTCAAATTTAGTAACATATAGGTTTTTACAGTATTCCCTTATAATGTTCTGTATCTTTCTGGTGTCTGTTGTAATGTTTCCCCTTCCATCTCTGGTTTTGTAGATTTGGAGATGCTATTTCTTTCTTCTGGTTAACTGGGCTAGTGGTTTGTCAATCTTGTTTATCTTTTCAAAGAAACAGCTCTCGGATTCATTGATTCTTTGTAATGTTTTCTTTGATTCAATTTCATTCATTTCTGTCGTGATTTTTGTTATTTCTTCTTGTCTCCTGGGTTTGGGTTTCATTTGTTGTTGCTTTTCAAGTGTCTTGAGTTGCAAAGTTAAGTCATTCATTTGTGTTCTTTCTGATTTTTTGATGTAGGCACTTAGAGCTATAAACTTCCCTCTAAGCACAGCTTTCAGCGTGTCCCAGATGTGTTGTTGTGCTGTATTGTCCTTTTCATTTTGTTCTAGGAATACTTTCATTTTTCTTAATTTCTCTTTTGACCCATTCATCATTCATGAGTGTGTTGTTTATTTTCCATGAATTTATGTGGAGACTAGGGCTTCTTCCAGTGTTGATAGTAAGCTTTTTATTACATTGTGGTCTTATAGAATGCATGGAATCGTTTCAATCTTTTTGTATTCTATGAGATTTGTTTTGTGCCCCAGTATATGGTCAGTTTTGGAGAAGGTTCCATGAGGGGCTGAGTAGAAAGTATGTCCTTTGGTGCTTGGGTGGAATACTCAGTAGATGTCTGTTAGGTCTATTTGATATATGGTATTGATTAATTCAGATGTTTCTCTGTTAACTCTCTTCCCTGTTGACCTATCTAATGGAGAGAGTGGAGTATTGAAGTCCCCCACTATTAATGAGTTGGGATTAATATGGGTCTTAAAGTCCTGTAGTACTGTTTTTTATGAAGTTGGGTGCGCCAGAGTTTGGTGAATATATGTTCATGATTGTAATATCTTCTTGGTTTATTGTTCCTTTGATCAGAATGAATTGACCCTCTTTATTTTTTCTGATTAGTTTTAGTTTAAAGTCTATTTTGTCAGATATTAGAATTGCAATGCCTGCATTTTTTTAGTACCTTTCACTTGGTGTATTTTTTTCCATGCTTTCACCTTAAAATACTGCCTGTCTTTGAAGGTGAGATGAGTTTCTTGAAGACAACAAAAAGATGGGTTTTGTTTCTTAATCCATTCACCACGTCTCTGTCTTTTGACTGGGGAGTTCAGTCCATTAATATTTTAAAGTTGTTGATGAAAGATGTGTGTTGAATCCTGTCATTTTTATTTCTGTTTGCATTCTTGATATAGCTGTACTTTTCCACAGTTATACCTTCATTGAATTTCTTTCTGCACCCCCTTAGGTATAGTCATTCCTTTCTTCAGCTCTTTATATTGCTTCCAGAACTCTCTGAAGGGCTGGTTTTGTGGACATGAATTCCTTCAGCCTATTTTTCTTTCCCCTTCAACTATAATAGTCTTTTTGGCTGGGTATAATAATCTGGGTTGTTATCTGTGGTCATTGCAAACTGGGAATGCTTTGGTCCAGGCTCTTCTGGCTTTCATAGTTTGTACTGAAAAGTCAGCTGTAATCCTAATGGGTTTTCCTTTATATGTGACTTGTTTCTGTTTTGCAGCTTTCAGTATTGTCTCTTTGTTTTGTATGGTTAATATTTTTACTATGATTCACTGTGGAGAGTTTCTTTTCTGGTACTATTTGGTGTTCTATATGCTTCTTGTATTTGTATGGGCATATCTTTTTTTAATTTTGGGAAATTTTCTTCTACGATTCTGTTGAAGATCTGGTCCATGCCATTATCTTGGGATTCTTCTCCTTCCTGTATGCCTATGATTAGTAAGTTTGGTCTTTTTATGGTGTCACACAATTCCTGCATATTCCATTCTTGTGCTTTCTTAAATTTTTCATAATCTTTGCTTGAGTGGTCCAGTTCATCCACTTTATCTTCCAATCTTGATACTCTGTTTTCCATTTCGTTCATCCTATTGGTGAGGCTTTCTCTTGTCGTTTCTAATTGGCTTACTGAGTATTTTACTTCCTTCTTCATTTCAGCCTGAGTAGTCTTCAATATTT
>NW_008329142.1:1525273-1543657 GCF_000622305.1 Nannospalax galili | reverse complement strand
TGTGTGAGACTCAAGTCTTCAAGTTTAGGTCTGCTTCTTTTTGTGAACTTTATGTGCCTTTGTGGTTTACTTTTTGGGCATGTAAAGCTGGTTCATCTAAGCTTCTGGTTCTCTCTTTTGATTTCATATTGGAGTGGCTAGATTGCTCTTGCCTTCAGGAGTTCCCACAGAGGGCCCAAGTCAGATGAGGATCAGATGGTCTCAAGCTTTCTCCTAAGGTCTGGATCCCTCTAGGAAAGATTTTGGCCTCAAGTATTTGGGGCTTGGACTGGCCTGGGAGTAGGGCCCAGGAAAGATGCTGTTTAGGGAAGCTGGCAGCTGTGACACTCAGAGATGCAAAGGGAAATGGAGGTGGGAAGAAACCCCTAGGGCTCCTGGGGAGTGCAGTGAGAACTGGATTGGTCTGGATGCAAAGGATCAGGAAGCCAAAAGGTTAGCCCCAGCATCCAGGAAAGAGGATGGTGGGTTGTGCAGTCCAGGGAAGCAGAGGGAGGTGAGGGCGGGACCAGGTCCAGAGTGCTCCTGGGGACCTGAGATGGAACTGGGTTGGTCTGGATGAAAAGGATCAGGAAGCAGTGGTGGTTCCCCAGGTGCCTGGGGTGCCAAGACAAAGAATGGGACAGGACCTAGGCTAGGAGGAAAGATAGGCTGGGGAGATGGGAGGGTGAATGAGGCTTTGGGAGTGAAGGTGCAGAGGGTTCCATCGACCCTCGTGCTGAAAGTGGGATCAACTTGCTGGAAGAGATGCTGGCTGGTCCTGCAGGCCCAGGGAAGCAGAGGGGAGTGAGGGCTATTATTGTTTTCTTAAACAGTCCAAATTTATTTTTTGGTCTTTTTGAGACAAGGTCTTCTTGTAGCCCCATCTGGCCTGGAACTTGCTATGTAGACCAAACTGGCCTCTATCTCACAGAAATCTACCTGCCTCTGCTTCCCAAGTGCTGAGATTAAAGGTGTGCATCACCACACCCAGTAAACATTCTAATTTTATTACCATAATAACTCAGTCCAGTAATTTTAACATTTTTCCCTGTTTTCTGCCTATTTCTAAAAAAGGAATTGTTATAAAATAACCTTTCAGGGGCTGGAGAGATGGCTCAGTGACTAAGTGCACTGACTATTCTTGCAGAAGACCAGGGTTAACATCCCAGTGACCACAAAGTGGCTAACAACTGTAACTCCAGTTCCAGGGGATCTGATACCTTCTTCAATCCTTTGAGGGCACTACATGACATGGGTGCACTAACACACATGCTGCATAACACTCATATGCATAAAATAAAAATAAAAAAATAAAAACCCTTCCTTTCAGACCTAATCAGACCTTATAATTTGACTGAGCCTCGTAGAAAAATCAGCAACCGATTAAGCACTGTAGATCTTTCTTGTTTACTCTCTTCCTCCTTAATTTGCAAAGATAAAGAGGATCATATTTTGAGAAGAATGTGATGGAAATAAGGAAACATGTAAGTGTGTCATTATTATTTTTATTATGACTATGTTTTTGCATATTATGTTGTATCATATTTTAGGTCTTGCTTCCATGTAGGCCCACCCAGTGCTAGTCTGAAACTCTAGAATGAGCAAGAACTTTGACTTTACACTATTAGCTGTGTGAACTTGGGCAAGTCAGTTACCTAATCAGGGTAAAAGTTGATTCATTTAGGGACCAGTAAGCTGGCTCAGCACCTCCATGGGATGCACAGTGACCTGCTTCCTGGTGCCAGCATCTTTCCTGGGTAAGTCCAGTGGCATCCACCATGCCTTCACTCCCCCAAACTCATTCACCCTCCCAGCTCCTCCACCCCATCTCTCCTCCTGGCCTGGGTATGGCCCATTTCTTATTTTGGCACCCCAGACCTCTGGATTAACCTCTTGGTCCAGAATCCCGACTGCTTTCTGATCCTTTGCAGTCAGACCAACCAAGTAGCTCCCAGTATTCGGGGGCCTGAGGCCAGGGGTGAGGGAGGATGGTGCCTAGAGGAAATGGCTGGGGTGTGATTAGACTTGTTTGGCGCCTAGAGGAAACGGCCAGGTCATGATCAGACTTGTTTGGTGCCTAGAGGAAACGGCCAGAACATGGCCAGACTTGTTTTGAAGAATTGCTGATTGGCTCCTGTCATTTCTTTGCATCTTGGCACTGCATGATTACCTCGCGAACGCTATGCTGTGCTATGGAGAGGAAACTGCATGCTCAAGTTCACCTTTAATATGATTGGACACTTGGTTGCGGAGGGGATTTTCCTTTGTGGTTTTTGCCTTCATAAGCCCTGAAACCCCTGTAATAAACGAGTTCCTGCTTGACTGGCTCCCTGTCACCTCTGATTGTCTCCTGGGGAGGCTGCGGGTAACAGGCAGACAGCTCATCTCCTTTTCCCCCGGCTCCTGTGTCAGGGAAGGATCCCCGACATCTGGCGCCCAGCGTGGGGCTCGAAGACCACTTAGACCCGCTATGGGAGCTGATCGCCGGGGCTAATTGGGTGAGTACCGAGGGAAATGAGACCCCCAAGAGATGGGTAATGCAACGAGTAAAAGTGAGGACCCGGCACTCATGGTGCTGAGACATATGCTGAGATCCAGTGGGTTAGAACAGTCGGATTCCTCGTCAAAGAGGGTCTGGGAGGCCACCCTGTGTCTTGGTCCCTGGCTGCCCACTGGTAATTTATTCCAGTGAGCTACCTGGGACTGGCTTGAACAACTGGCTCGCAAGGCAGAGATCAATAGAGGGGAGGAACCACCCTTGGGGTTTTACCCCGTGATCTCAGCCCTTAAGTCATGTTTTCAACCCGATCTGACCACCAGGCATACCGGCCTTTGCCGGATGGATAAGGCCGCAGGGGAAGATCAATGGGTCGCGTTTGATGAGGAGAGAGCCCAATGACTGAAAGTGAAGCACATACTATGGAGAGATCTGGAAAGGGGGGGTGACGAGAATGGGGAAGATAAAGGGGGGACCCCAGGCAGTCCGGATGAGCATGAGGGAAAGGACCCTTTGGGGGGCCCAATCTACTCCATTGGAGCTCTCTGCTCCCATGGGACTGGTCCAGGCTTTCCCTGTAAACATCAATCCCAGACCCCAGTGCCTGGCCACCTGGTACCCTTGGGAGGCTAAAGATCTTAAAGAATTAAAGAAGGCAGTGGCTGAGGATGGCTCCGGGTCCCCCTGGGTTGATATCCTTCTCCAGGGCTTGGTATATCAACCCTGTATGGCCAAAGACTGGATGGATCTAGCCAAGGCAGTTCTCCCCAGCCCATTATTTGTTAAACGGGAGGCACTATACCAAGAGGAATGTCGGGTACAGGAGGAAAATAACCGTGCCACCAACTCCCCTGTCCCTATCACTTTCAGCATGCTGAAAGGGACCATGGACACCTTTGCCATGGGTGCCTAGCAGGCAGCACTTCCACCACCATATATGGAACAGGTCAGGGCCCTTGGCCTCAAGGCCTAGCATAAGTTGGATACAGGCCCTATGGAGCCACCCATATCGGGGATCCATCAAAGCTTGGGGAAGCCATTACATGAGTTTATAGATAGGGTTGAAAAGAGTCTAAAGAGAAAGTTTTCCCCTGGGCTACTCAGAGAACAGTTCACAAAAATGCTAGTATGGGACAGTATGAACGCCGACCGTAAGGTCACCTGCACAGGGTTAAAGGACCATTCCATGAGCAGCTGGATCATGGCCTCAAAGGACATAGGGACCAAAACAAAGGCAACCGAGGATATGGCTGCGGTCCTCAAGACACAGACAGATACTCTAGCTACAGCCTTTAGAGAAGCCCTCACAGGACTTGGGCTGCAGGATAGGGACCCCAGGGCTGAGGACCGGAGATGTTTTGGGTGCAGCCAGCCCAGGCACCTAAAGAGAGACTGCCTGCAAAGGAAAGCCCCTCTCAAGGTGGAGGGGGACAAGCCCAGGGCCCCATGCCCAAGCTGCCACAAGGGGTTTCATTGGAAAAAGGACTGCTGGTCCAGGTATGATGTGGAGGGCAAACCTTTAAACTAGGTCACCAGTTTAAAGGGCCCCCAGCCCCATCAACAAAAGGGGGAGGGTGCACAGGCCCTGGAGGGCCCATTGCCCACTGGATGGTCTCTATCATCCTGGGGCTCTGCCCTAAGATAGACATCTTGATAGATGGGCAGAGGTTCTGGGGCAGATAAGACCATCCTGAGGAAGGAAGAAGTCCCCGGAAGGTGCTCCCTCAAGCCTGGCCCACAGGTGATGGGTGTTGGCAGCACCATGCCATCATGGGAGCTTAAGAACTGGCTTTGCTGGCAGGACTCAGATGGTACTAAGGGGGAGATCAGACCTTTGGTGGCTGAGAAGTTTTCCTACAACCTCTTCGGGAGAGACCTCCTGGGGGGGACGGATGTTTTTGTGACCACGGACAATAGGGAGTTTATTGAGGGGCTCCTCAATGATGAGGAAATGAACAGGGTTAGACACCCCCTTGACTGCCTCTCAAACTACAGGGGGGAGGAGTCCAAGTCTCCCAGGGTCCACCCCCCAATCCTAGAGGCTGCTGTTCCTCAAGTTTCTGCAATCCAATGGTCCCCAAGGAGCCCAGTTTGGGTGGTATAGTGGCCCTTGCCCAAGACAAAGCTCCAGGCTTTGAGGCATATTTTACAGGAACAACTTATGCTGGAGCATATCTGCCCCTCCATGAGCCCTTGGAACACCCCTGTTTTTGGCATAAAAACGTCATCTGGCCAATGGAGGATGCTACAGGTCCTCCGTAAGGTCAACACCAGAATGACACTGGAAGGAGTCCCCTTGATGGGACTGCCCTGGATATCTGCTATTCCCTCAGATCTATTTCTCATAGTTATAGATATCAAAGACTTCTTTTTCTCTATCCCCCTACAACCCCAAGATTGTGAGAAGTTAGCCTTCTCTGTGCCTTCCATCAACTTTAGCATGCCTGATGAAAGGTACGAATGGGCAGTCTTTCCCCAAGGCATGGCCAATAGCCCAGCTTTCTGTCAGAGCTTCGTAAGGGCTCTCTTGAGCCCAACAGAGTCTTTGACACATGCTACTGTATATGCCTACATGGACGATATAATTTTGGGGGTACCAAGTCCCCATCAATTACATGAACAATATAGGGCCACTTAAAAATGCCTCCAGGCAGGAGGGCTTCAAGTATCCGCTAACAAAATACAGACTGTCGCCCCCTTTAAGATTCTGGGGACTACACTGTTCATGGAGGGGGTGAGTCCCTTAAAGCCACAACTGGCTATTAAACCTAATATGACCCTGACAGAACTTCAAAAACTATTTGGAGAGATTAATTGGCTATGGTCCTGGATGCCTGTCTCTACTGAGACACTGGAGCCCCTGTTCCAATTGTTAGTAGGCAAACAGCCATCAGAGCTAATCCATCTGAACCCACAATACCTAGACATTTTACAGGGGGTCCAGGAGGACCTGGACCAAGCCCAACTGGCCAGCTATATGCCTGGAAAGGACCTCGAACTATGGGTGCTCCCTGGCAAGGCCCTGATGACATCCATCTTCATGCAAGGGGGGAAGCCCCTCCAAAGACCCACGGACCAGTTGGCTGACCTGAGAAAGGACGGGATATAGCCCTGAGACATTATGGCATTGACCCCCCACAAGATTATTATCCCTTATTGGCTAGAGGACTTTGAATGGCTCTGCAGAAACAACAGCCAAATGGCCATAGCCTTGGTGGGCTTTCTGGGAAAGTTGGATTGTCATTATGGCCCTCATAAATGGGTAACCTCCTTTCTCACCCTCCACTGGGGGGGCCCCCAGGCTTTTTGTCAAAAACCCTCTGATGGAGGCATATAATGTGTTTACTGATGGAGGAAAATTTGGAACCAGAATAATGTGTTTACTGATGGCGGAAAATTCGGAGCCACTGTAGTAATTTACCTGGTGGTAGGAACAGAACCAAAAACATACATTCGTACTTGTGAGGGCTCTGCTCAATTTAAAGAACTCATGGCCATTGCCCTAGCTTTGTCCAAAGCCGATGACCCCATGAACTTGTTCTCTGACAGCCTATATGTAGTCAACCTTCTCCCGGGATTATTAAATTCTCATATTCGGCTAGATGACAACCCTATTACCCCCCTAATGATCCAGATTCAAACATTGTTAAAAGAAAGAAGGGCCCCCATTTTCTTATCACACCTTGGGGCCACCAAGGACTGTCTGGGTTCCTCTCCCAGGGCAATGCAGAGGCAGACAAAATGGCTTCTACCCATATCCTATCAGCAGGCCTGAAGAAAGCTCAACAACTGCATAATCATACCCATGTAAATTGGTGGGGACTCCATAAGAGGTTCCTTCAAGTCCCTATCAAGGACTTAAGAAAAATTGTACATACCTGTAAGTCTTGTCAACCCTTTCTACAGGTGCCACCCCTCCAACAACCAGGGGTAAACCCTAGGGGGCTGAAGCCTAACTCTCTTTAGCAGACAGGTGTCACACATTACACTCCTTTTGGAAAATTTAAGTATGTTTTCGTGTCTATTGACACATTCTCACATACATGCTGGGCTACCGCCCATACAGGAGAAAAGTCTAGACATGCTCAGTCTCACTTCCTCCAGTGCTTCGCTACGCTAGGATTACCTCAAAGGATTAAAACTGACAATGGACCATGCTTCATAAATAAAAGCTTACAGGACTTCTTCTCTTTATGGGGAATCCACCATAACATGGGGATCCCCTATAACCCCCAGGGCCAAGCTATCATAGAACATAACCATCACGACCTAAAGACCCAATTAAAAAACAAAAAGGGGGAGTAAGCCCCCACCAACAGCTAGGTTTGGCCTTATTTACCATTAATATTCTCAATTTTCAAAAAGGTCAGTTGGAATCTCGATTCCAAAAACATTGGGGACTAGAGTTATGGGTCAGATGGAAGGATCCAGTGATGGGACAATGGTGAGGACCCGACCTGCTCCTTACTATGGTCAGGGGGTTTGGATGTGTCTTTCCCATGGATGAACCCCAAGCCATCTGGGTACCTGCAAAGAATCTAAAGATGCAGGAATAACCCTGTCCCAAAGGTAACAGCCCTTTGAGGAAGATTTCTATGTCTTACAGGATGGAGTATTTTGGATGGAAGGCTTTCGTTGCCATGCTCGCCGCTGCTGCCCTAGCCATCATCATCTTTATCATTATCATCATTATTTAAGATCTGATCAATAGATGGCTGACCAAAATCTGTCAATAATGGTACTCCTTCTCCTGCTAGCCATCTGCCTTTTTTAGTAAGGTATGGGAGCATGTTTCTAATGCTTGTGCTAGCTTTTGTTCTTCTCAGGTGTCTCTGCTTGGTTATCAGAAGACAAAGACAGATGAAAAAAAGTCCTGGTCCAACCTGCCCTGGCCACCCAGTCCCCCTCAGGCCCCTCCTCAAGACAAATCCAGGCATAGATGCTTGAGCTGGCCTGAGGACCCAGGTTGCTTTGCCACCTTATGGGATAGACCCCTGTATATTAACTGCAAAAGGGCATGGCTGGTCCCAATGACAGGTAAGACCCTCCCAGGCTGATGAACCCAAGACAGGGGCCATGAGGGTAATCATGGTTATCCAAGCATGGGCAACTTCAGTGCCTGAGGAGAGGCAACCTAAGACAGGGAGGCCATAGCAGTGGAGGGGGATGGGGACGGTGTGCCCTGTCCCCAGGGGCTATCCTTAAGGAACCTCACTTTTAAAACAAAGTTGGGGGAGAGATGCGGGGTCCTGAGGCCAGGGGTGAGGCAGGATGGCACCTAGAGGAAACGGCCGGGGCATGATCAGACTTGTTTGGCGCCTAGAGGAAACAGCCGGAACATGGCCAGACTTGTTTTGAAGAATCACTGATTGGCTCCTGCCATTTCCATGCATCTTGGCAGCACTTGGTCACCTCGCGAACGCTATACTGTGCTATGGAGAGGAGACTGCATGCTCAAGTTCACCTCAAATATGATTGGACACTTGGTTGGGGAGGGGATTTCCTTTGTGGTTTTTGCCTTCATAAGCCCTGTAACACCTGTAATAAATGAGTTCCTGCTTGACTGGCTCCCTGTCACATCTGATTGTCTCCCGGGGAGGCTGTGGGTAACGGGTGGACAGCTCATCTCCCTTTCCCTGGCTCCTGTGTCGGGGCAGGATCCCTGACACCAGTATTCCCCAGCAGCCCTTGGAGACTCTGCCCCCTCCACCTCCCTTTGCATCCATGGGTGGCACAGCCATCAACTTCCTGAGACCAGCATCTTTCTGGGGCCCTGCTCCCAGGTGAGTTCAACCCCTAAATCCCTGAGGGCAGCATCTTTCCTGGAGGGATCCAGCCCTTAGGAGAAAGCCTGAGAGTATCTGATCCTCATCTGACTTGGGCTTCTGCGAAAAGTCCTGAAGATGAAAGCAACTTGGCCACTCCAATATAAAATCAAAAGAGAGAACCTGAAGCCTAGATCAACCAGCATTTCATCCACAAAAAGTAAACCACAAAGGCACATAAAGCTTACAAAAAGCAGCAGACATAAACTCAACAAAGGAAGACTTGAGTCTCACACAAGAATCAGAAAGTACAAAAGAAATTCACATGTTAAAGTCACAGAGAAAAAATGATAACATGAGAAACAAAAATAACATATCCCCTCCAAGTACCAATAGTCCTCTAGAGGAGTACAATGAGAACTCCCTAGAGATAAAACAAAACATGGAACTCAAAAGAACAATTATAAATGTGATAAAAGAATTTAAGTGAATTTAAAGAACATACAAACAAAGACATCAAAGAACTGAGAGAAGATAGGGATAAACTTTTGAGTGAATCCAGAAAAGAGTTAGAAATATTGAAGAATACACAGGCTAAAAGGAAGTGAAACAATCAGAAAACCAATTAGAAATGACAGGAGAAAGCCTCACCAGTAGGATGAATGAAATGGAAAACAGAATATCAAGACTGGAAGATAAAATGGACGAATTAGATCATTCAAGCAAATATGAAGTTTTTAAGAAAACAAGAATGGAATATGCAGGAATTGTGTGACACCATAAAAAGCCCAACTTTACAAATCATAGACATACAGGAAAGAGAAGACTCTCAAGATAACAGTATGGACCAAATCTTCAACATGATTATAGAAGAAAATTTCCAAAAATTAAAAAAAGACATGCCCATACAAATACAAGAAGCTTATAGAACACCAAATAGACAGGACCAGAAAAGAAACTATCCATGGCACATTACAGTAAAAACACTAAATGTACAGAACAAATAGACAATACTGAAGCTGCAAAAAAAAAGTCACATATAAAGGAAAATCCATCAGGATTACAGCTGACTTTTCAGTGCAAACTATGAATGACCACAGATGCTAACCCAGATTACTTTACCCAGCCAAAATGTCTATTATAGTCAAAGGGGAAAGAAAAATCTTCCATGAAATAAATAGGTTGGAAGAATACACGTTCACAAAAATCAGCCCTTCAGAGAGTTCTTGAAGCAATACAAAGAGCTTAAGAAAGGAAGGACTCTACCCAAGGGGTTATGGAAAGAAATTCAATGAAGGTATAAGTGTGGGAATGCACAGCTATACCAAGAATGTGAACAGAAATAAAAATGGTAGGATTCAATACACAACTTTCATTAATAACTTTAAATATTAGTGGACTGAACTCCCCAGTCAAAAGACACAGACTCGTTGAATGGATTAAGAAACAAAACCCATCTTTTTTGTTGTCTGCAAGAAACTCATCTCACTTTCAAGGACAGGCACTACCTTAAGATGAAAGGATGGAAAAAATATACCAAGTGATTACTACAAGAAAAAAGCAGGCATTGGAATTCTAATATCTGAAAAAATAGTCTTTAAACTAAAACTAATCAGAAGAGATAAAGAGGGCCACTTCATTCTGATCAAAGGAACTCTAAACTAAGAAGATGTTACAATCATGAACATATATTTGCTAAACTCTGGTGAACCCAATTAGGGGACTTCAATACCCCACTGTCTCCATTAGATAGGTCAACAGGGCAGAGAGTTAACAGAGACATCTGAATTAAACAATACCATACATCAAATGAACCTAACAGACATCTACCAATCTGAATTAAACAATACCATACATCAAATGAACCTAACAGACATCTACCAAATAGTCCACTCAGGCACTAAAGAATATACTTTCTATTCAGCTCGTCATGGTATCTTCTCCAAAATCAACCATGTACTGGGGCACAAAACAAACCTCAACAAATACAGAAAGATTGAAATAATTCCATGCATTCTATCAGACCACAATGCAATAAAACTTAAAGTCAACACCGGAAGAAACCCTAGTAACTACATGAACACATGGAAATTAAACAACACATTCCTGAATGATTAATGGGTCAAAGGAGAAATTAAGAAAAAAAAAAGTATTCCTGGAACTAAATGAGGACTATACAACACAATAAAACCTCTGGGACAGATTGAAAGTAGTCCTTCGAGGGAAGTTTATAGCTCTAAGTGCTTACATTAAAAAATAAGAAAGAACACAAATAAATGACTTAACACTGCAACTCAACACACTTGAAAAGCAACAACAAATGAAACCCAAACCCAGCAGACAAGAATAAATAACAAAAATGAGAGTAGAAAATAAATGAAATAGAAACAAAGAAAACAATATAAAGAATCAACAAACCCTAGAGCTGGTTCTTTGAAAAGATAAACAAGATTGACAGACCGATAGCCCAGTTAACCAAAAAAAATAAAAATAAAAATAAAGAGCACCTCCAAATCAACAAAATCAGAGATGAAAGGGGAAACATCACAATAGACACCAGAAAGATCCAGAACATTATAAGGGAATACTTTAAAAATGTATATGCTACTAGATATGAAAACCCAAAGAAAATCGATGGGTATTTAAAAGCATGGGAACCACTCAAACTAAACCACAAAGAGATTAACAGCTTAAACAGACCCATAACATATAAGGAAAGTGAAACAGTAATACAAAACCTCCCAACTAAAAAATGCCCAGGACCAGATGGATTTACAGCAGAATTCTATCAGACATTTAAAGAAGATCTGCATCCAATACTACTTAATTTATTCAAAAAGATAGAAATGGAGGGAGAACTTCCAAATTCCTTTTATGAAGCCAGCATCACTCTAATACCATAGCCAGGTAAAGATATAGCCAAAAAGAAAACTATAGACCCATATTCTTAATGAACATTGATGGAAAAATTCTCAACAAAATACTTGTAAACCACATAGGCACACATCAAAAAGATCAACCACCATGATCAAGTTAGCTTTATTCCAGAGGTTCAGGTATGGTTCCATATATGTAAGTCAAAAAAGGTCATAAATCATATAAATGGGCTCAAAGACAATAACCACATGGTCATCTCAATAGATGCAGAGAAGGCCTTTGACAAAATTCAACAAGTATTTATGTTCAAATTCCTAGAGGGAATTGGACTGGAGGGAACATACTTCACCATAATTAAAGACATATACAAGAAACTCACAGCCAACATCATTCTAAATGGAGAAAAACTGGAAGCATTCCCATTGAAATGAGGAACCAGATGAAGCTGTCCACTATCTCCACTTTTCTTTAAAATGGTGCTTGAAATTCTTGCAAGAGCAATAAGACAAGAGAAGGAAATTAAAGGAGTAATGATTGAAAAGAAAATATCAAATTATCCCTTTTTGCATATGATATAATATCTGAGACACCAAAAATTCTACCAGAAAACTCCTAGAAATTCTTAACATGTTCAGTAAAGTGGCAGGTTACAAAATTAATCTACAAAATTCTGTAGCCTTTTTATATACCAATAACAAGCAATCAGAGAAAGAGTACATGGAAACACTCCCCTCCACAATAGCTGCAAACAAACAAATAAATAAATAAATAAATAAATCTCAAAATAAACCTGACCAAAGACATTTAATACCTCCATAATGAAAATTTTAAATCTTTAAAGAAAGAAATTGAGGAGGACATCAGAAAATGGAAGGACCTCCCATGCTCATGGATTGGAAGAATTAATATTGTGAAAATGATCATCATACCAAAAGCCAATTATAGATTCAATGCAATGTCAATCAAAATCCCCATGACATTTTTCACAGAATTGGAAAATATCATCCTAACATTCATTTGGAAGCACCAAAGACCTCAGATAGCCATAGCAACCCTGGGCACTAAGAGCAATGTTGGGGGGATTTACTATACAGATTTTAAACTGTATTACAGAGCTATAGTCATAAAAATAACATAGTACTGGCACAAAAATAGACCTGTAGATCAATGGACCAAAGCTGAAAATGCATGGAATTACATGTAAATTCAGCCACCTGATATTTGACAAAGGGGCCAAGACCATTCACTGGAGGAAAGACAGCATGTTCAGCAAATGGTCCTAGCAAAACTGGATCTCCACCTGTAGAAGAACGAAACTAAATCCTTATCTTTCACCTTGCACAAAAGTCAATTCCAAATGGATCAAAGTCCTCAATGAGAGGCCTGAAACTCGGAAACTGTTAGAAGGAAACATTGGCAATTACCTACAATATATAGGTGTAGGAAAGGATTCTCTAAACTGGACATCAATTGCTCAGGAAACAAGGTCAAGAATTAACAAATGGGACCTCATTAAACTAAAAGGCTTCTATACATCAAAAGAAGCAACCAAGGAATTGAAGAGAAAACCCACAGAATGGGAGAAAATCTTCACCAGCAACACATCTGACAGAGGTTTAACATCCAGAATATATAATAAACTCAAAAAACAAAGAATCAAGAAAGGAAGTAATCCGATTAACAGATGGGCTAAGGAACTGAACAGAGAGTTCTTAAATGAAGAAATAAAGACGGCTAAGAAGCATCTTAAAAGGTGTTCCACATCATTAGTAATTAGGGAAATACAAATTGAAACCACTTTAAGATTTCATCTTACCCTAGTCAGACTGGCTAAGATCGAGAGAACAAATGATACCAAATGTTGGAGAGGATGTGGGGAAAGGGTAATGCTCATTCACTGCTGGTGGGACTGCAAGTTTGTTCAACCCCTATGGAAAGCAGTGTGGAGAACCCTTCAAAAGCTACAAATGAACCTACCATTTGACCCAGTTAATCCACTCCTTGGCATATAACCAAAGAACTCATCTCATTGCTGAGGCACTTGTACATCCATGTTTGTTGCTGCTCTTTTCACAATAGCTAAGAAATGGAAGCAACCTAAATGTCCCTCAACTGACGAGTGGATGATGAAAATGTGGTTCATTTATATGATGGAGTTTTACTCAGCAGTAAAGAAAGATGAAATCATGAAATTTGCAGGTAAATGGATGTTACTAGAAACTGTTATAATAAGTGAAGTAACATAGACTAAGTAAAACAAATAATGTATGTTCTTCCTCATATGTGGATCCTAGCACCAAATCCTAAGTGAGTATGTGTCCAGACATAAGTACAGGATCCAGGACAATGAAAAGGAACCAGGGAGGTAAAGGAAAAGAAAGATTTTGAAAGGGAAGAATAGTAGGAAACATGGGTTAATAAGGGAAATATGGACCAAAATGGGATTATTTTAAGGGGAGAGGGGAGGGAAAGTTATACAAGGAACCTATGGGTAAAGGCAAAGAAGGAGCTCAAGGGAGGTGGAACCATAGGCGAAGGGTATTATTAAGAGAGAAATGGGAAAAATGGTTGTACTTTAAATGGGTAAACCATGGTGGAAGGGCTAGACAATGCAAGAGATAAATAATGCCTAGCTGGTTTTAAAAAAACAGAGGGAACCATATTATTCAAACAGCCTACTGACAAATTATACATACAAATAGCTCAAGGAATATAATATATATCTAGGCAAGGCTTATCTGAAAATGTTTGGTTTTTGCCCAAGCTTTAGCCACATGGCACATGGTAATTAAAGTACCAGACTTGTGGAACTAACCTTCTTGGATGTTTAACAGTCATACTTTAAGGCCTATATTAATATGGTCAGAGGGACATAAAGGACAGTTTTTGCTCCTTGCCTTCTTAGGTCAACTATGTTCCAGAGGACTATGGAGCATCTCTCAAAATGTCCTGTAACTGCAGTGAGTCTCCTGCCCTCTTGATCAAGGAGGCCATGGAGACCCCATCAAATGGACTTGAACCAGTGTCCAGTCTCTAAAGATGAGGGTCAACACAGAGAAAACATTTCCTCCATGCTTCCAAGCAAAGCCAGCCATGGTCGAGCAGGACCTTAGTCTTATCTTCACATACAAGGAATTTGTAAAAGAAAGGAGCCAGGGGCTCCTCCCAGGCCCATGTGACCCCTGAGGACCAGATCCTCAAACGACCTAAGAGTAAAAATAAATTGGTTTATCTGAGCCAACTGTATGGCCTTAAACACCCCAAAGGAAAGTATAACCAAAGATTAAAGGGGCAATATAATTTTTTAAGAGTCCATGTATATAGCTGAAGGCTACATAACCAGGAACAATGCCAGATGGGAGATACCTTCCATTGAATTGTTCAGGCCAGGGTGGCCCAAGAGACTCCCAGACAGTAACCCAGCATAGAACTGGGAAAATGACCAGTAGACCCCAATCTTATCTAAAGGAATATCGACAACTGATTGCTGCTAGATGAGGAAGACCTGATCTTCCTAAAACAAGGAACTTTAGATAGGCTGACTAGATTCAGCAGATGGACAAGCACTGGGTAATGGCTGTGGTCACTGACAACACAGTAGAAAGTAACAGGGATGACAGAGTATATGGGCTCCAGTGATGGGGGGAGGCTATGGGAAGGTGCCATTTGTGAAGTGGGCATATAGATGAATAAGATTGTTTGGGATGTTCTCTATGATATATACAGGAAAAAAATCAACAAATAAAAAGAATGAGTTATATTTGAAAAAAGAAAAAAAGATGGCTCAGCTGGTAAGGGAGGGTTGTCAGTACATTTTTCACTGACCTCCACATGCATGCTGTGGTGCATGAGTGCACACACATGCACATGCAAACATCCTATACACATAGAATAAATAAATTTTAAAAACTGATTCATGTATAAAAAATCTGAACAATAATGCTCTTGTTTAACAGTTGTATTAAATAATTTAATATACATGTGATATAATGAAAGTTTAGGCATAACAAGCCTGGCTATTGCAGGCCTTTGTAAATATTAACTTCACTTAATCTCCACTGCTGCTTTAATTTCAGGACTTATGAAACTTGGTACGGCCACCTGAAGACCTTTTAGCTAGCCTCCCATAGACTTTGTAGACATGTAGGAAGAAAATAGTCCAGCCGAATTATATGCTCAAAAGTGAGCAAATATATACATATTGCTCCATTAGTGACTCTACTCATTAAATTATTAAGATGTTCGGGATTAATTAGTTCGTTGTGTTACTTCAGTGATGGATGCAATAAGAAAGTGCTTTCATGAAGTCTGAAAACAGGCAGTTTTATTTGTTTATAAAAAACTATAGAAAAGGAGCAGGAGAGTTTTGCACAGTGCCTTTTGGAGCAGTCTTAGTCTTTAGAATTGCCCAAGATATTTCAAGGTGCTTTGCTATAAATCTGAAGACTTAAAAACATTGTTTTACAATCTGGCCCACTAAGAATAATGACCTCTCCTGTTTCTTGTTTTTCTGGGTGATTAAGGGTTTCCTGACTGGCCTCAGGCCATCTGCTCTGACTCTTTTTTTCCAAAGGATTTAGAACCATATTGTCAAAAAATAATCTCTTACTCTGAGAGATTTTTCTAGCCCCAGAAGATAAAAAGTATTTGCCACGTGTCTCCAACTCTGCATGAAAAACATTTTGAGTGATGCTTCTTCTTGATTCTACAGAGCAGCCTCATCATTTATGCTTCTTTAACTAAATTAGGTGTAAATTATTTCAAGGAGGCCAAAGTTCTTCTCTGTGTTCCTGTGAGGATAATTTCACAAACACACAAGACGTCCCTCCACCCACAGACTTTGCAGAGGGAGAAGAAAACAAGGAGGGAGAAGAAGAGTGTATGGCCTGCGGCCAGTGCACACCTCTCCACATGGGGTTTGCAGCATGTGGGTGATTTTTAACCAAGCTGACATAAATCAGACTGTGCAGAGCAATGGCATTCTGATCACTATGCTGGGAGATGCCTGGATAGTGTTACGCTTCACTCATTAGGAGGCACAGGGTTGAGCTGAGGAGTTGAACTTTTAGCTCTATCAAAATAACCGTGCAAACAAAGAAGAGGGTAGGACCAGGGGCTGCATCCAAAATAACCCAATCTTTACTGACTGTTGCGTGAAGTGTTCTGAACCCTCCCTCATCCTCGGAGATAATTTAGTTAACAAATCGAGCTCAGCAGAATCAAGAATTTGATCCATGAACGCTGTGGTTGAAGTCTTTGGGGTAGGATTTGGACCTCATTCTTTCCCAGCTGGGACACTGTGCAGAGCTGCTTACGTTCTGAAATCCCATTGAAACTGGGTTCATAATGTTCTGTAAAAGCTTTAGTGTTAAGAAACATCTTCTTTAAGCCAAATTCTATATTATTTAGAGCTATGAGAGGGTTTTTTTTAATGAAATTGAGTGTGATATTTGGGTGTTAAAACACAAAATTGGGTGTAGAGGTTAAAAATAAAAGCCTTCCAAAATAAAAAAATAAACAAAAGTTAAATATAATGGAATTGTGCTACATAGAAGAAAAAAAGTCATTGTCAGTAAAGCAAGGTTGATGCTCTGGGAGGATGAGGAATGTTTGAGGCAGTTGCCAGTGGTTGGGAGATAGGTTAAGTGTTTTCAGTTTCTTTGTCACTTACTAAAAGAATTGAAGATAAGGGCTCACACAGACTTGCAAAAGTCTTGCAAGATTTGCAAGACCAAAAGATTTGCAAAATAATTTTATTTGAAACGAAGTGATAGTGCATAGTAAAGAGGGATACCATCAAAATTGCCAGTGGGCCACATGAGTCAGAGTACGCAAGGGCCCCATGTTACAGCCTGAGTCTCCTTTTATGGGGTCTGAAGGAAGGAGAGGTTGGTTACTGGTTACTAAAGGACATAGTTTGGGTGATTCTCTACTTTAATTGATAGGTTAGGTCATATATTCATTTTTCCTACTGTATATGTCTCTTCCCATAATGCATCTGATTTTTTAATATGCATGTCTGCGTTAGTTACTTTTCTGTTGCTGTGCTAGAAACACTGATCAAAGCAACTTATAGAAGAAGAGTTTATTTGAGCTTACACTTCCAGGGGAATTACAGTCCATCATGGTGGGGTGGCATGTGGTAGGAGGTGGCTGGAGCAGGAACAGCAGAAGCTAAGCATCTTCAAGCAGACACAGGAAGCAAGAATGTGACTGGAGATCTGACAAGGCTTAAGAACTCTTTAAGCCTGTCCCCAATGATGTGTTTCCTCCAGCATGGCCACACCTTCTAAGACCCCCCAAAACAGCACCACTAACTGGGGACAAAAATGTCCAAATACTTGGAGCCTATGGGGGACATTCTCATTCAAACCTCCACATTGTCCAGTTATGAATAGGCATAAGATGGTAAATAAGGAATTTTCCCTCAAAGTTCACTTTAAGGACACAGTTTGCTTTACTGTGCTGGTATACAAAACCAGTTCAGGCTAGATTGGACTTTATTCTTCCTACCCAAAAGTTTTAGATATGTATTATTTAGAAATATATTTGAGTAATAATCATCTGAACTTGATTGTTGTTAAGGGAGCAGAAATGTAGGTGAGGGTCTGAGGTTGCTAGATGTGTGTATGTCTGTGTGTGAGTATATAGTATGTGCAGGTGAAACAGCTAGGTTGCCAAGCGCATTGTTAGAAGAGAGGTGTGTGTGTGCAACCCAAACCAAGTAGAGTCCCAGGGGTTGCTAAGCTATTCTCCGTGCTTTCCTGACTAGTGCCTAGTGGAAGTCAATTGGGTGTGTATTGTCTCACTTCCTGGATATGAAGTGCATGATTTTGTCCCACCATGATGCACTGCCTATCCTCAGGACTAAAAGCAACAGGGCTAACTGGTCACACCCATGGACCCAGAGCCTCTGAAACAGTGAAGTAAAGTGAGACTTTACTTTCTAGAAGTTGAGAATCTCAGGGATTTGTTTCATTGAGTGAAAGCTGGCTAATAAGATATGAGGAAAAATCAGAAAATGCTGAAGCTGGGGGATAGGTAGAAGTTTTGGGGAAATAAGGACATTTCTCTGAGTGTACTTTATATACACTTTTGATATTTGGAAGCACATTAATTTTTCACATTAAAAATAAATTTAGAAAAGCCGGGCGTGGTAGTGCACGCCTTTAATCCCAGCACTTGGGAGGCAGAGGCAGGCGGATTTCTGTGAGTTCAAGGCCAGCCTGGTCTACATAGTGAGTTCCAGGACAGCTGGGGCTACAG
>NW_008329142.1:1507437-1524867 GCF_000622305.1 Nannospalax galili | reverse complement strand
AAATAAATAAATTTAGAGTAACAGGTTTGTGAAAAGATCCACACTGAATATAAACAGAATTTCAAAGAAATAATTGTATTTTAAATAAATTATGTAACCTTGCCAAATAGGTAAGAAAACTAATTCAATTAAGTTGAACACAGTGTTTTCTTTTTATACTAAACTCTTTTGGTAGATTTCTTTTTTTCCTGGTTCTATGAATATAGGAATTCTGACACTGTATTTTTTTATTGCAGGATTTGATAAATGAGTAAATGTGCTTGTGGTGCTGTGAACCAGGGTTCTCACTGCAAAAGGGGAACCAAATGTAGAAGATCGAGGAGGGATGCCAAGGAAAGGTCTTAGAAGCCTGGGCTGGAATCTGGTGTCAGAATGGAATGCTGCTTGCATAGAATATCAATGTCATGAAGAAGAAAGACTGAAATTGTTTTCCTACTAAAAGGGACTAAAGGGATTTGATATGTAAATGCACAGTATAATCTTAAATGGCATTTTGGAAAGAAGGAAAAATATTGTCAGGATATTGATGGAGTCATTCATGCAATTGACATATGGACCATAGATTTAAATAAAATCAGGAAAAGCATTGCATCATGGTTATGTGTAATGAATTTGATAGGCATGCTGTAGGAAGTTGACATTCTTGTTGTTAGGAAACACGTGATGAGGGCTTTAAGCAAAATGTCCAGATAGTAAATGTTAAAAGTTTTTCAAAACATTAAAAAACAGTGAAAACTGCAAGGAGATGTCTTATACTAGTCTTCAAACCCTTCTTTTAGGCTTGAATTTATCACAAAATAGCAAGTTCAAGTCAAGTTATGCATTCAACCTTGGATTATTCCTGTTATCTTGTTTGCAGAAAAAGAAACACCCCTGTGTGTCCTCATATGGTTGCGAAATTCACGTTTTTAAACTTTTATTCATTCTGTGATTTTTGTGGATGTTTAGAAAGCATGTCATGGGGCTACAGAAATGACTCAAGGGTTAAGTGCACGGGCTGCTCTTGCAGAGGACTGGAGTTTGATTCCCACCATCCACATAACAACTAACAACCATCTGTTCCAGGGGATCTGATGCTCTCTCCTGGCCTCCACAGGGCATTGTACAACACAGTGCACTTACATATATATGCACTCATATACACAAAAAATAAAAAAATAAAGTATTTCAAAATAGAAAGCACAACGTGTTATTAGAGTTTGTCTCTTGATTTTTTGGTTACATTTTTAAAAACACTTCTTCATGAATTTGGTGTACACACAAAGCAAGTACTTCTGAAGTATACTTAATTGCCTCTTAATTGATCCTAAACATGTACTTATCACAGGTATTTTTCCCAGAGATCAAATAAAATAAAATCTATTCCATAGAAAATACCTTACATGGCTTTGGGTTGAAACACTGAGTCCAGTCATTTTTGTGAAATTTGAGGGCAAATCTGAGCTATATATTCTTCTAATAATTTCTAAGTATCAGTTTGGGAAATTATTTTCTTTTAAAACTTCTTTCTAAGTGCTCAGTATCATAAAAATACAGGTGAAATTACAGGCAAAAATGAACTTTTGTTAAATATGATACAGTGTGTCATATGTAAAGGACTATTTATAGGCTATTAACATTGGATTTGGCATCTTACATTGATACATCATTGGTCATTGAGTGCTAACAGCGTTGGCAAGGTATGTAAAATGAATTGTATATCCTATGTCAAAGGTTGAGAAACCCCTTTTATTTTATCAAGCAACAGGGTGTTTTAAATGCTCTCATCAAAAAACAAAAGGGTAGAGTTATGAAATGCCAGTATCTCAGAGAAGTGGACTGAGAAGCAAAGAAAACAAGACCAGGTTAACAAGGCTCACCTGGCACAACAATAAAGGCTCAGAGCAAAGAGTATAAAACCAATGAAGACAAGATTGGGTTGTACTAGAATCAAACCTGCAAAAGGCAGTTTGGAGGAGATAAACACTACTTCCATCTAGACTTCATAGAGATTGTCACAGGTTCATAGGTGAAACTGAAGCCAGATCTCAGAATGAGAATGTTATACAATTTATACAGGACAAAATGAAAGTATACATAGCTTTAAAGTATGGGCTTAGTACAAAAAATTCTTAAGAATTTTTAGTTAGAATTTAGTTAAGAATTTTAGTCTTAAGAATTTCCTAGTTAATAACCCATACAAATAATAGTGATGTTTGCACCAGGCACAGTGTGCTTTGTGAGATTGTGGTCTGGTGTTTGGACTAACCAAAACCAGGAATCCCATGCTCTATTAGTCTGTTTTTTAATTTTTATTTTCTACATACTATCTGTTGTTCTTGGAAATGGGTATTATCAAGGAGAAATGGGGAAAATGGGGACACTTTAAATGGGGAAACCATGGTGGAAGGGTTAGACAGTGAGAGAGAGGAGAGATAAACAATGTCTAGCTAGTCTTAAAAAACCAGAGGGAACCACATTACTCCAACAACCTACCAACAAATTATACAAATGTTATCTCCATATGAGTCCACGTGTATAGCTAAATGCTACATAAGAAACAGTGCCACACAGGAGATACCTTCCTTTGAGTTGTTGGCCAGGGTGGTCCAAGAGATTCCCAAAATTACTCACGTTCTTGCCACAGTTCTTGATGGCCTCCCAGAACTTGAAGGCAAGACCCTACTCCTAAAGACAGAACATACTTTGGAACAAAGGATTTGGAGCAATAGAACTATAACTGATCTGAAACCATTTCCCCTAAAGGCTAGCTCTCATAGCTTTGGAGAACGCTATAAAGGTGCCAAGGGAAAATATCAGTAGATGATCCAGCACCAGCTTCAAGACCAAATAACCACATCAATGGCCAACCCTGCATATGTCATTTGTGCAATAGTGGCACTTTTATCTTGGGGGCATTCAACAGCTACCTAATTTGACAAAAATCCCACTCAAAGAGAGGAAACTCAGGTGTGGTACTTTAAACATAACTTAATACACGTAACTGGAGTGGTCATAGATCTAGAGAAAACCCCAAGATTGTCACATCACTAGACTAATGTGATTTCTTACTAACTGCAAAATATGTATCCTTATATTTACAGACAAATATCCCAGTTACCACTCATCAAAGAAGCTCATTTTGTACCAGTCAGAGATGATTACCAAGTATCACAAGTGGTCGTACACAGAGATTGTCTATGAATTGTCCAGGCCTAAGGGACACATGTACAATGCAACCTCTACACCTAAGTAAGCTCATGGAACATAGAACAGAGATAAAGAAGAGGACATTAATGAATCTTTTAGTTCTCAATAACGAAGCTCCCTAAAGCAGCAGAGGGCCAGGAACACAAAAGGTCACAAATAGCCAAAGTGTAGAAATCAAGAGTCTGCTGGATAATGGTCCTTGGACAGAATCCCTTCATCCACCAAAGACGGGGCAGAAGGATTGTAAGCACAAGGGAGAAGGTGCATGACCATATGGAAACAGAGTCCTACAAGCTCCTGGGAATGTGTTCACATGATTCTATGGCAATGGTGTCAGCATACACAAGTCCCATGCAAACTCAGGCAGACAATAACCCAGCATAGAACTAGGAAAATGAACAGCAGACCCCAATTTTATCTGAAGGAATGTTGGCAACTGTAATGAAGAAGAGCTGATCTTTCTAAAACGAGGGACTCCAGGTAGGCTGACTAGACTCAGTGGAAGGACTTGTGCTGGGGAATGGCTGGGGACACTGACAACAGAGTGGGCCTTAACAGGGATGACAGAGAATATGGTCTCCAGTTGGGGGCTATGAGAGTGTGCCAGTGGGGATGGGGGTATATAGATGATCAAGATTGTTTGAGATGTTCTGTATGAAATGCTTTGTAAATTCAGTCTTCCCAAAGCAATTTATTCACTTCCTTATAAATTGCTTTATCCTATGAGTTAGGAAAAAGAATTTTAAAAAGTGTTTAAACTTTACATCAGTAATAAAAATTTAAAGACTCTCACAAAGATTGCTTGAAAATAAAAAGTTTTGACTTTTTTGCATTCTCTTAAAATAAACTACTTTCAGTGTTAAATGCATTATGATAGAAGAACAAATGAAACAACACAAATGTGTAAGTGGATGAATGTGCTGGGAGGTTACCAGAAAGCTAGCATGGCTGTTTTGTCAAAAGTTTTCATTGATAAGACAGTAACAGCAATGGAAAATTAGAATCCTTCATATCACATGAACATTTCTTTGCGTGTTGAACTAGAAGTCACCCGAAGTTGAAGTTAGTAGTTACTTGGGTAAACTCTGCTCTCATTGTTTAGGGAAGTAGAGTGTATTGTTTTCTGTCTAAGGTTGTTACTCACTGTCAATCAATGTAATGTCAGAAAACTGAGCATGAAAAGGAGAAAAATAATTTCGTTATAGAAATAAATCAATTTTGCCTTCTCATTAAACTATGTTATGTCTTTTGTCTTCATGAGTACATACTTCAGATTGCTTCCAACTATGTTTCTTTCCCTTTTTGTTTTTTGAGTCAGAATATTTGTATCTTGGGCATGCCTTCCAACTCACTATGCATCTGAGGATGACTTTGAACTTTTGATCCTGCTGTTTCTACCTTCCAAGTACCGCTGGAACTATGGGCTTGTGCTGCTGTGTCTGATTTATTCAGTGCTGGGGGCTGAACCCATGGCATCTTGCACGCCAGGCATGCTTTATCAACTGACTACACGCAAACCTCCACCTCTAAGTCTCACCAGAACAGTTGAACTGGTGTTGAGCAAGAATAATTTTCCCAGAATGAGAATAAGTAAGGAAGGAGACAGAGATTTACTTTGCTGGGTGCAGAATATATCACATTGATAGTTCATTTACTGCAGAAATCCCTGTGAGGTTGAAATTACTACCTCTGTTTTATAGATGAGAAAACCAAGGCTCAGAAAAATTAAGTGAATTATCTAGTTATAGGTACAAAATGAGAGAGCAAAGATTCCATCTGGAAAGGGCCTATGCACAGACAGCATGCCAAAACCTGCCATTTTCCCAGCACTCTAGATTGAATCAATCTTAGAGCATTCTCACTTGTAATCCTTGACTTCTTCAAAATTTCCAAAAGGTTAAGTGTGTAAATAAAAAATCAGGGAATCAGTGCAGTCTGTGTGTAGCTGGGGTAGCTTTTGAATGCATTTTGAAGCCAATATTAAATGTTGATTTCAAACGGGCTATTTATTGAATCCCTGCGTGCAGTCACACCTTGGGTTTCCTTTGGTGGTCTTCCTACTAAGTAATGACAAAAGTGGAACATCGTTTATTTTATGAGAACTGAGAAAATCACAGCACAGGGTGGTCTTAAGTTTCACAAAGTTTAGCTTTTGTTAACATAGATTTTTTTTTCCAATCCTCAAAGTCATACTTCTTTATATAAACAAAAGTTTTAAGAGTCATATGTTTTCAATGGGCATGAACTCTTCAGCAAGCACCCTTCAATGTTTGCCACTCAGTCATGGTAATAGGCTAGACCTGTGATGAAGCCCATCACGTTGTTCTCTGCCAACTTTGCCTCAGATTTAACTTTATGGATTTTTCGAGTCACCAATAGCTATATTATGGAATTCCACAGGCTTGCTGCTTTCTTATTAATTTTTCACTTCAAACACATCAGAATTGACTTTCTTGCATTCCAATATGTATTTCCCTAGGCATGACTGTCTGAAAGGAATTAAACTCAACTAATATTTTTTCTTTCTTTTTGGCTTGAAACATTCCCAGGGCTTTTTGAAATAGGGGCTCAGGTTGTATTTGTGGCCCAAAGAAAAATCCATTTAAAAGTATATTAAATTACAAAGCCAGATAATGATTACAGCATATGTCTATTAAATTTGCTATATTTGGATTTGTTTGAATAAATTTAAATAATTATTAACTTAAATGTTTTATACATGTAGTCATGACCAGTGTGCCAGCTGCTATCTTGTCTCTCATGAAATATTGTAATAATAAGAATTAAGATAATAGGCAAAAGATATCCTTTTCACAAGACAAAAGTATTTTGGTTTCAATTTGAATTATTTATTATTATAGTATTTATATACAATCAAATTATTTACAGATACAAAAAATAAATAACACTAAAATGATTATCTGCATACCTGTGTATAACTCTTGTATTTTTGTGTGTTATTCCTAGTACCTTTTTTAAAAGACCCACAAAATATATCAGTTAATTGCTTCTGACCAGATGACTTTGAATTAGATTTGTCATTTGAAACAAGAGTCTTTATCTGAGCCCAATTAACAGTGAGGAACTATGTGGTAATATGAATAGTAGCTAGTGTAATGTATTACTAGTTGTTTCAGAGTATGGGTGCTATATGAAGTTAGCAACAGCAGTAGAGAATCCTTGAAAGAAATAACAGATGTTATGTGGCAGAGACTCCTCTTAGGACTAAGGTAGATTCCAACGAAGAGTCTCCAAGGTTGAGATTCAAATTTTCTTTCAGAGGAAGCCTGGACTCATGGAGGGGCAGAAAAACCACGGTGCTATCATATTGATGGAACTTGCTGGAAGCCTACCCTTTAAGGTGCTGTGGAAAGCTGTGCATGGGAAAACCTCTCTCCAGAGCTAGTCTGTTAACCCCCGAGGAAGGTACCATGGGAGGCTGGTGGCCACTGGGTGCTGCTGAGCACCAAGTAGGGGCTCATCAAAGAGAACCATGAGAACTAGGAAATCAAAACTCTTTTTCTGCCTGCTTCATCTCCCCAGCGCCCTCTACTGAGAGAGAGAGAGAGAGCTACAGTGCCAGCTGGCAAATTAAAAATACTGAGTCTAGATCTATTTTCACAGAGCTGGCCAAAAGGGTGAATTTGAGCAAAGAGGTATTAAATCAATAACCAGCACAGTATCAGATTTTTTAAATGACTGAATATATTATAGTTTAATATTGGTTGTAGCCATATTAAATATTATTTTTGACATGGACATTACTATATAATGTCATGGACCCATTTGCAGGAATTTTAATTTTAAACAACATTCACTTCAGATCAGTTAAAAGTATGGTTCTAAATCAGGTTAAACTATGTTCATTTCTGGCTTTGTTCCTGTAATCTAAAGGCAATGTATTTTATCCTATGTGTCTTTTTTCCTCATCCACAAAATATGATCAAAGTGGTATTTCCTTAATTGTTGAGAAGGTTTAATGAAAACAATGTATATAACATACAGGTCGGCAGTTGGTCCTGAGTAAGGCTTTAACAAATCCTTAATAATTACTTATTAAGGTTTTAGCAAAGTGAGAACTTACTCCCCCCCGCCCCCCCGGCCCCGGGGTAAGTTTGTGTGTGTAGTCCTGAATGTAGAGACTAGAGGTTGACTTCAGGTGTCTTCCTCAATCAGTTACCACCTTTCTTTTCTTTTGAGACAGGATCTCACTATATAGCTCTGGCTGACCTGGAATGCCCTGTGTAGGCCAGGCTGGCCTTGAACTCACAGATATCTGCTTTCTTCTGCTTGAGTGCTGAGGTTAAAAGGCATGTGCCACCATGCCCAGGTTATCCACCTTATTTTTGAGACAGGTTCTCTCACTCTGCCTGCAGCTCACAAATTGGATACACAGACTTGCTGTTGTTTACCTCTCCAGTGCTGGGATTACAAGTGTGTACCACCACACCTGATATTTTATGTAGGTGTTGGAATTCAAACTCAGGCCCTCATGCTTACATGACAAACACTTTATTGAGTCTTCTTCCCAGTCCCAGAATTTAAAAACATTAAACATTTTTTTATTTGAGAATTTCATAAAATGTATTTTGATTATGTGCAGAGACCATCCCCCCTCCACTCCCACCTTACCACTGCCCCTCTCTGAATTCATGTCCTCTTTTATTTGTCTAACCTGTTTTCCCTAAATGCTTTTGGGTGTGGTGTGGCTCTATCCATTGGAGTCTGGTAAACCCATCGGGTAACATATCAGTAAGGAAAACTGACTCTCCCTCTCCCAGCATCTATCAGTTACCAATAGATCCTCAGCTAGGGCTGGGGCTTCCTGCCCATCTTCCCATGGGCCCCTGTCTGGCTTGGGTTTGCACAGGTCTTATGCATGCTGTCATAAGTGGTGTGGATTCATATGTGCAATTACCCTATGGTGTTCAGAAAAAAACATTATTTCCTTGTGTTCATCCACTGCCTCTGACTCTTACAATCTTTTCACCCCCTTGTCTGCAATGATCTCTGAGCTTTGGGAGGAAAGGGTGCAATATAAGTATCCCACTTAGGGATGAGTACTCTATAGTCTCTTATTCTCTGTATGCTGACCAGTTATGGGTCTCTGTATTAATCACCATCTTCTATAAGAAGAACCTTCTTGGTGAGAGCTGAAAGAAGCACTAATCTATGGGTATTATGGTAAATCAATATGAGCCAGTTTAATACCATATTTATTTAGCAGAATGCTCAGTAGTAGGTTCTCCCCTATGGCCTGTGACCTGTCTAGCCACAGGTTCTTGGCTCTGACAACAGTATTAATATGACTCCATCTTGTGAAGTGAGCCTTACATCTGACTAACACTAAAGGCCTTTTTAAAGAGTCGTATGGAAACCTACTATAAAAGCGCCCTTCAGTACATACATATACACATATAATATAAAAACAATTTAAATGTACTTGCCCTAAAATAATAGGGGTTCAATGGCCTTAATAGACATCATAGGCAGCCAATGAAAAGTCCAATGCCAGGAATGGATTCCCTCTTGTGGGGTTGTTGACCAGAGAGAGCCTATAGAACCTCAAACAATACTGGCTATTGCTATTGCACTTAGTTACCCATCAGAACTTGATGATAAGACTTCATTGATGAAGACACTACATACCAAACTCACAGAACAAACAATGAGAAATTAAGTGGACACTGACCTTGAAACATCATCTTTGTTGGTTAGGGTTTATAGTACTAGAAAGTGGTATGCATGTTACCTCCCTGTGAACCCTTTGAGCTATAATACCAACTTGCTTGGCAAAATATGCCCACTGGTGCAATAGTGGCACAGATGTCATAGGAGGAACTAATCACCTTCTAAAATTAAATAATTTAATATTGTCTAGGAGTTCAAAGTGTTTGGAACTCTTGAGACCATTGCCAGTTGATTGGTTTATGTTTGTGATTCTGACTGATAACCATTAAGGATGCTAGAAGAGGCCGGTTTTGTTTCTAAATAAGTTATATTTTTGGATTTCATTTTACACATTTGTGTACTTATGTGTGTTCATACATGTGCATGAATGTGTGTGTGTGTGTGTGTGTGTGTGTGTGTGTGTGTGCATGTGGAAGCTAGAAGCCAACCTCAGGTGGTGTTACTCAGGACATGTTCACTTTGTTTTCTGAGACAAGGTCTCTCATTGATCTGGAGCTCAGAAGGCTAGGCTGACTGGGGAGTTCCAGTGATCTTCCTGTCTCCCCCTCCCCAGTGCTGAGAGTAAAGTGAATGTCTCTAGGCCTTTCCAGGCCTGTTTTTCTTCCTCCCTTCCTCCCTTCCTTCTTTCCTTTCTTAAAAAATATTTTATTTATTTATTATTTTTACTTTATGTGTATGAGTGTATTGCCTACATGTATATGAGTGCACGCATGTCATGGAATGCCACGGAAGTCAGAAGAGGGCTTCGGATAGCCCTGGAACTGGAGTTAAGGATGGTTTGTAGCCGCCATGTGGGTGCTGGGAATTGAACCCGGGTCCTCTGCAAAAGCAGTCAGTGCTCTTAACCACTGAGCCATCTCTCCAACTCCACTTCCTTCCTTTTTTAATATGGGTTCAGGTCCTCATGCTTGCAAAGCAAGTACTTTATGAACTAAGCCATCTGTTGAGCCAGATTTTTCTATTTATTAATTACAATATTTCTTAATAAGAAATCATCACAAATATGTATAAATAAGTGTACTTTTAAGTAAGGTTAGAATATGGCCATATTCCTGGCTAGTGTTCCTGGCTAATGCTTCCTAAATGATACCAAATATTACATGGAAAAAATTAAATATGACTTATAGAAAAAAATCCTGACGCTTTTGTTAAATGAAGCAACTTATGTTATCCCTAAGTGTCAGAGGATTTTTTTTTCATACAAATAATGATGTATTAGACGAGTTTTCAGAAGAGATTAACCTAATGGTCAAAATAAGATATGTTAAATTGGATATAGCATTTAGCTAAGTTCTCAGAAACACGAATAAAACTGGAAATAAAATGGATTGTCTTCAGGACAATTTTAGCACAGTGCCCAAAAGAAATATAACTGCAACTTTGTAAAATGAAATCATAAGTATTTACTACGTATCTTTTGAGAAAGTGACAAAGAAGGAAATTATATTGTATTATACACAGAATTTTTTTGAAACATGTTCTAGAGATCTCCAGCTGGCCTAGAACTTGTTATGTAGACCAGAGATCCATCTGCTTTTGTTTCCTGAGTGCTGGGGATTAAAGCCATGCAATATCACATCTGGCTATACACAGGACTTAAAATTCTACTCAAAAGCTATTTCTTTATTTTTTATTATTTATTTCTCACACAAGCTCCTTACTTTCTCTCTTCCCATGTTTTGGTTCTGTTAACTAAAGTACCACTTATTATCTATCTACTAACTTCCATTCTGCAGGCCCAACCTAAAGATCTTGGTTTTTTCCACTTCTTTGCGGGAAAGTTCATCACAGAGCAAGATGAACTTAATCAATTCATGGAGCAGAATCATGGAGCTTAATCAATTCATGTCTCTATGTATGTTTGACAAAGCTGTGTGGGAGAAGAGGGTACATTCAAGAGGGTCACATTTAAGGTTACACTCATTTTACGATACTTTCTAGTGTAATGTGGAATTTGTAGTGAATTTCCAAATTTCAAATAGTTTTGTGTGATGGTTAACATTAAGTGTTAACTTGACAGGATATAGAATCACTTAGGGTACAAGTCTCTGGGCTTGACTGTGGGAGATTATCTAGATGTTACCCTCTGGGCATGTTTGAAAGGGATATCTAAATTAGGTTAATTGAGGGAGGAAGAGCTACCTTGAATGTGGGCAGCACCATTACGTGGGCTAGGGTCCTAGACTGTGTAAAAAGGAGAAAGCTATTTGGATGGGAGCATTTATTGCTCTCTGCTCCCTGACTGCAGACACAATGTAACCAACCGGCTACTTCAGGCTCTTACCACCATGACTTCTCTGAGTGATGGACTGTATCCTCAAACTTCAAGCCAAAATAAACTCTTCCTTCTTTAACTTGCATTCATCAGGTATTTTTTCACAGCACTGTTAAAGTAACTAAGACAATTTGTTTATGCTTTCACCCTTGTCCTATGTAGTAACTCATAATTAAAAAATACAGCTCTATCAAATTGTTCTTTATTCTTTCTATTCACAGACATAAAATATTTTTTTGGTCTTTTTGAGACAGGGTCTCTCTGTAGCCCCAGTTGGCCTGGAACTCACTATGTAAGCCAGGCTGGCCTTGAACTCACAGAGATTCACCTGCCTCTGCCTCCTGAGTGCTGGGATTAAAGAAGAGTGTTTCCCTATTGTGAATGGGAAGGTTTCCCTGTACTCTTTCTCCAATTGATTGTTATTGGTATATAGAAATGCTACTGATTTTTGTAGATTAATTTTGTAACCTGCCACTTTACTGAATGTGTTGATCATTTCTAGGAGTTTTCTGGTAGAATTTTTGGTGTCCCTTAGATATAATATCATACTGTCTGCAAAAAGGGATAATTTGATCTCTTCTATGCCTTACAAAGTAAAGGCTTCACTATATTTTCCAAGGTTCAATATATCTTGATCTTATTTTTCAGTGTTGCAATCACTGCCAATTTGGAACCTATCCCGTTTTCTGTACCATCAACCAGCTCCTTCCATGAGCCACACTGGTTTCCACAAAATCTTCACCATTCATTTTCCATGCAACTCCTGAAATGGGTCAGTCTATCATTAGCAACTGTAAACCTTGCCTCTGATCATATGTCCTCTACCTCTCAACTTCAGATTTCAAATTTCACCCCATGACTTCATGTTTATTGATCATTCACCAGTGCTGAAGAGGGCAAAGCTTCAGTCTTGTGTTTATTATTTTCACATTATACATATGTTCCCATACCTAGGACTGGAAGGTGGGGTGAGTGCCAACAGAGGAGCCATCATGTCAACTGACACTCAACCATGACATGGCTTGTGCACGTTTAGTGCCCTAGTAGGCACTTAAACAGAAAATTATGAGAAGCAATCTACACTTTTAGCCAAACGTTTATTAAACTAGTCTCAAAAGAGATGTACTGTGATCCATGCTTTCATATGTGTGTGTCAGAGAAATTTGGTCTTTTGGTAACCTGTGTTTTGCAGAATGATAAATTAGCCTCGTTTAATTACTCTCTTGGCTGTGAAGCTCAAAGTTTGAAGGTCTATCTGGTTTTAGCCACCTGCAAATTTGTGTTCTTGCCCCCTTGGTTATTCTCACTGACGCAGTTTTTTTCCAACAACTTTCATTTTGGTTTGATTATTTTAATCTTTTAGTTATGTTTCCTTAGCTTGGCAAGATAATATACACATAAGTTTATGACCTATAGGTACAACTTTCCAGTTTACTTCAGGACCTGAGAGGTTGTGTGTTTCTTTAAATTTAAACAATTCTGAATCCATGATAAAGATTATTCCTATACTTGTACTGATACTATGCCAACTATAGTTTTTTAATTTAAAATTAGTGTTGCTCTAAAAAAGCATGATTATATTAAAAACTTTATATTGGCTGGAGAATTTGGAAGTGAAATGAACGCAAACTCACATTACAATAACAGTGAGAAATTTCAAAGTACTGTTGAAACTTGATAGTACAGTTTTGTCAGTAAATAATTCTCAAAAATTGTAGTAGAGCTATAGAATTACAAATTTACATTCTAAAATATAATTACATATTTTTAGTTTGAGAGTTATGGCAATTGAGCTGTCGTTGCTAAAATTCTTTCTGGGAGGTGTGAACAATGTCTGGACCCCTCCTCCCTTGGGTTCCTATGACAAAATGAGGTATGATTTCGCCGAACTGCAGTTTGTAAAACCAGCGAATTTATTTGGGCTTACTTACAGAGCAGTGGGTAAGGGATTACTTACAGGAGTGTGGGTGCTCCCCTCTTAAGGCCGCATTGGAAAGACTCCAATCAGGCATAGATCATGACTTGCAGCAGCCGTACAAAATGGCAAGAGAGCCTCCCTGCAGCTTCCTCTGCTTGTATACCCTTAGTCCCTCCCCCCTCACGCAACTAGAGCCTACTGGTTGGCTGGGAAATGTGAATGCCTCTCCCTGCCCCTTCTTTCTTAGAGAGCATCAAAAGTCAAGTTTTGTGATGAACCTAAGCAAGCAGGTAAGTAGGTGCAACCAATTATATATATATATATGTATATATATACATATATATGTGTATATATATATCTATACACACACATATATATAATGTAAAATTTTTAACTTCCCACACTGTGATCTTTATATCTAGAAGTTCAGTTTGGTGTTTTACATTTTCTGTAGGGCACAGATGAAGGTACACTGGAGACATAGAAGAGTAGTAGAAAGATGATGGAAACCATCTTGGTACCTTAGAATGGGAAAAGTCCAATATGAAGGCCTGGATGCCCAGGACCATGTGTGGAGTCAAGATCATAGTAGGCCATCAAGGGAGGTGGGAAATCCATTCTGGAGAATCAGTCCTCTCTAGATTAGAATCTGCAAGTGATGGAAACTTTCCTTGTCCCCAGGAAAATCCCAACACAGATGCAAAGCCATTGCCTTGCATAACCCGGGACTGTGGAGGAGGGGTTGTGGGAAGTGAAGGCATTCAGAGAAGGTTGAAACTGCTACCCAACACTGGGAAGTCCTCCATCCCCCAATCTGCTCCACCATCAGCATGGTTTATGGTTGGGAATTACAGCTCCAGGTTCATGGGATGGGATCGTAACTCCAGGTTTACAGAAGGAGCCTACAGCTCCAGGTTCACAAGAAGGGACCACAGCTCCAGGTTTCCAGGAGAGGACCAAAGTTCCAACTCACAGAGGAAAGTCCATAACTATAGCTTTAAGGAGGGGACCACAGCTTCAGATCATGCGAAGGGACCACAGCTCGGGGTTTGCAGGAGGAGACCACAGCTTCAGGCTCATGGTAGGGGACCACAGTTCCAAGCTCTCGGGAGGCAATCACAGTCCTATGCTTACAAAAGGTGACAACAGCTTTAGCTCATGGAAGACAACCACAGATCCAGCTCACAGGAGGGCACTACAGCTCCAACTCATGGGAAGGGACCACAGCTCCAGCTCATGAGAGGGAACTACAGCTCTAGGTCCAAATGTAGTTTTAGAGATTTGTTTTTACAAGCTCTTGTTTATTTTTCCCAAGTAAAATTTGTATTGATGTTTTGAGAAGGTCTATGGGACCCCATTGACCAACAACTCAAAAGAAATAACTCATATATGTCATTAGGCTTTTTATTTGGTAGCCTCTGGTGTCTGGGAGAGGCATTGTTCTCCAATTATAAGGTAAATTCATTTAAACTCCTTTAAGATACGTGTATGTGGTAGTAGGTTTTCTTTTGGCATTTTCACAGGTGCTTATAGTGTTAGTTATACCTCATCATACTCCTCTGGTTAGCCTGCCCTCTCATCCCTCCCCACCATTCATCCTTCCTGTTCTATTATTCCCTCTTTCCCCTTTAAACCATCTGTGTTTTGGCACCCTTCCTTTGAAAACCACCCCTTAAATGCCTTACTGGTTCCTTGACTTCTATGGGTACTATAATTTAAACACACATATCTAAAGATTTGAATCTACCATCCACATATGGGAGAGAATTTGAGGTCTTTGACTTTTGGGGTCTGTTTACCTCACTCAGAATGCTTATTTTCAGCCCCATCCATTTACCTGTCAATATCATAATTTCATTTTTCTGTAGAGCTGAATAATATTCCATTGTGTATATGGATATTTTCATTATCCATTCAGCCATTGGTGGACATCTAGATTGTGTCTATTTCTTGGCTATTGTGAATGGTATACCACATACATGACTCATAGAACATTGAGAAATCAAGCTGGTACCCACCTGGAAGCTTCATTTCTACTGGCTACCTTTCATAGTGCTGGAAGCTTCTATGCATGCTATCAGGGGAATTATTCAATAATCTTACCCAGCTCTGAATCCTGTGAGCTACAATAATGACTGGCCTGGAAAGACATGCCTGCTGTTACAATAATGGCATGATGTTATTGGAGTAACAAACAGCTTTCTAATTGAATTTAAAGCCTGCTCCAAAGGATGAAACCCATGATTGGTACCATTAACTGGGCCAAAAGCCGTGGATGGCCTAGGTCATAGGCCCTAAGTGAAAAATTAATACTATTATTCTACTAAATGGACATAGTAATAAATTTTCACTTAAGTTTTATCTTTACACACATAGACTAGTGTATCTCTCCAACCTCTTCAGAGATTGTTTTTTGCAGTTGATGATGATTAATAAAGAAATCTTCAACCTGTCAACACGCAGAGAACAAGAGACTGTGGGGTGCTCAGATATAAATGGGGCATCTCTTTCACACCCTCTTCTCCCAAGACTCAGAGATCATCATAGAAAAGATGATAAGAGCCAGAGGGAGTAGACATCTGCAGCAAAATAGTATTTGCCAGACATGTGATGGCCGTTATACACATGAACTCACAGTGGCTGTGACTGCATGCACAAGACTTACACCAGATCAAGGCAGCTCAATTCCATCATGAATGGATGAGGGTCTCATGAAATCCTATCCCTACCTGAGAATCTGTTGTCAGTTGATGGCTGCTGAGGGAGGTTAGTCATTTTCTTCAGGGATGTGGCCCATGAGTGGCTCCCATGCTCCAGCAGATGCTCCCACACCAATTCACATACTGACAGCACCAACTAGACTCAGTGGGTATTTAAAAAAATACAGCACATGAAGCTGAGAGGGGAAAGTGGTGGGGGGATAGGGGAGGAATTGAAAGGGAAGGAATGGAGGTGGATTTGACAAAAATATATTACATACATTATGAATATTAAATTAAAAATTTTTGCAACAGGATCTCTGGTAGCCCCAGCTGTCCTGGAGCTCACTATGTAGACAAAGATGGCCTCAGTCTCACAGAGATCCATCTGCCTCAGCTTCCTGAGTATTGGGATTAAAGGCATGTACCACCATGCCTGGCTTAAAGTATTACACACACACACACACACACACACACACACATATGTAATTTTTTATTTTAAGTATATGAGTATATTGCCTGCATGCATATAAGGGCATCCATATCCTGAAATGCCTGAAGAGGTCAGAAGGGGGCATTGGATTCCCTTAGAACTGGAGTTATGAATGGTTGTTAGCACCATGTGGGTGCTGGTAATCAACCCAGGTCTTGTGCAAGAGCAGGCAGTGCTCTTAACCACTGAGCCATTTCTCCAGCCCTATAAATAAAGTATTTTTAAAATGTGTGTTAAGCTGGGTGTGGTGGCGCATGCCTTTAAACCCAGCACTCAGGAGGCAGAGGTAGGTGAATCTCTGTGAGTTCAAGGCCAGTCTGGTCTACATAGTGAGTTCCAGGACAGCTGGGGCTACAGGGAGACCCTGTCTCAAAAAAAAAAAAAAAAAAAAAAAAAAAAAACAAAGTTGAGAGACACAAGTTTCTTAGGTATGTTTTTCCACTCCTACATCTTTACCATATTTGTTACTGTTATTTTGCATAGCTTTGCAAATGTTAAAGCACTTAACACAGTTATTTCAAAATCTTCTCCTTGTTATTTCCAGGAAAATATTGTGGAATCATTTACAACAGAGAAAGAGCAAAAAATTGAATTTTTGCTCTCAGAATTTACATAAATCTCCAGTTTTGTTCCTGAGTGAACAGCATACTGCAGTCAAAATTTTGTTCAGTACAGTGGGATGGGCATGGTTGCACACACCTTTAATTCCAACACTACAAAGGCAGAGGCAGGTGGATCTCTATGAGTTTGAGGCCAGCTTGGTCTACATTGCATGTTTCAGGCCTGCCAGGGCTACAAAATGAGATTAAAAAACCACCCCAAATCCAAAATGTCCCCGACCGCTTTCCGTCTCGCTGGCAAGAACGACGCGGGAGGACAAGTCAGGATCCTTCTGCAGCAGTTTATTGTATGCGCATCTTACACTCTTAGAAGCTTAAAGACCGAAGACGCCGAGAAGCGGGAGAGCGGTTGCTTATATAGTCTAAAGGTCCCATCTATGACGTATAAGAAGCGGATTGGTTGCTGGAGATCACGCCACGGGAGGAGGCGAGGGAGAGCAGGCTCTTGTGCACGCCCCTTATGGGCGCAGCAGGATGTTTACTGTTAAGAAGGTCCGGATACCGGCGCCATCTTGTAATGGCGGCGGAGGCTGTGGCTCTCCACA
>NW_008329142.1:1493091-1503192 GCF_000622305.1 Nannospalax galili | reverse complement strand
ATAGTTTGCCAGTCAGTAGGCGTCATAGAATCTCTTGCCAGTCTGTCTAGCTGTGCTAAAGTAAAATTTGCATTCACTCCATATTTTCTTACTGCTTCAGCCAATTCTTTTATCTGATTATAATCTACAGGCGCATAGACTCGTCCCATGCCTTCTTGTCCCTCTATAGGCATTTCAAAAACTGGGAAGGCCATATCCAGCTTTTTCCTCACAGTTTTAGGGAGGAGTGAACATGATGGCTGTATTGAATAAGGTGGGGGGGCAGTAGCAGCCCCTTGCCCCAGAACATAGGGCATTGGGTTCTTATATTCCAGTGGCCTATATCTATTTTCCTCATAGCTTGCGGCTTGTTCTTCTAATTCTATCTCTTCTTCTGGGCTTAAACTGCTCTCTTCTAACTGCAGAGCAGCAAGTTCCCTTGTGGGGTATAAATACCCCTTTGGTAAGTTTCTTCCCTGTCTAAAACCTGTTACTTGGTTTCTTGCTCCGTCCTTTTCGACAGTGCTCTCTCCCCTGCCTTCCTCTGGCTTACCGGGAGGTCCATTTTCACTTTGGGCCCTATTTTCTTTTGCACGTGCTCCCATCCTTTCACTTCGTTCGGTTTCTGATAGGCTGTCCTGGAGATCCTCTAGAACCATTTGCCCTTCTTCCTGACAGTAACCCGCGTGGAAGCATAGGGTGAGAAGCAGAATCACAAAGGCTCCCATAATCAAGGCGAAAACAATTCCAGCAACCTCCATAACATCCATACCTCTCCGAACCTACCTGCAGTTCTGAATCCTCCTCCTGTATTGGAGGGGTCTTCGGGCGGCGCCAGCGATGTTGATTCCCGGGTCTCGGCACCAGCTGTCCCCGACCGCTTTCCGTCTCGCCGGCAAGAACGACGCGGGAGGACAAGTCAGGATCCTTCTGCAGCAGTTTATTTCATAAGCCTCTTACATAGCATACTAAGGATGAAGACCGAAGACGCCGAGAAGTGGGAGAGCTGTTGCTTATATATGCCCTAAAGGTCCCATTTATGACGTATAAGAAGTGGATTGGTTGCTGGAGATCACGCCACGGGAGGAGGCGAGGGAGAGCAGGCTCTTGTGCACGCCCCTTATGGGCGCAGCAGGATGTTAAGAAGGTCCGGATACCGGCGCCATCTTGTAATGGCGGCGGAGGCTGTGGCTCTCCACACCAAAACCAAATTAAGAGAGGGTGGGGGCTGGAGAAATGACTCAGCTGTTAAAAGCACTAGATGTTCTTGCAGAGGACTGGGTTCAGTTCCCAGCACCCACGTGATGGCTAACAACCATTTATAACTCCAGTCCCAGGGGATCTGACCCCTGCTTCTGACCACCTTCATTTATTCATCGATTACAATTATAAAATAGAATGAATTACTTGAACTATTACTTAGCTTAAGTCATTTACTTAAATAGTTACTCAGTGCCTGTTTAATGAAATATTTACTAAATTTCTTTTTTTTTAAGGCTTTGGACTAGACGAGAGAGATACAAAAATGAGTTAAGTCATGAGGACAAAATGACTGTCTTTGAGAAGCAGAGAGAAATGTAGCATTAGTTGAGGAAAGAATTTGTGATGGGCTGGGTAGGGTGATGGCAGTGGTTGAAGATGGGGAAGTGCCTGGTGAAAAGAAAGGCTTTGCTTGTCAGATCAGACGGACTGGACTTGCTGCTGCAGATATTGGGAAACCACTGAGCTGTTTAGGCACTGACAATGTTTTAAAAGTATGTTTAAAGGGAAAGTGTAGTCTCTTGTCTGTCTTTGTTTAAATGGACCATACAGGGGTCTTCAGATTATTGTTACTTTTATTTTCCTCAGAGCCCCAGGGACCCACCTTTGACTCTGAACTACTTTAGTTACAGATGATCTTTAAGACTATGCCAGCTGTGCCAAAGTGAAAAGATGAGTGAATGTCATCCATGAGGACAGTTAAAGCCTGAATAGCAGCATATGTTCCTGAATGATTTCATGTGCCAGATTGTGTATTTCCATTAACTGTGTAATTACTACATGAGTGTCTGATACTTTGACTCTTCCTCACAATTTAAGATGGCTGATAAGAAACATCTCAGAGGGAAAAAAATCTTAAAATTAATAAATATGAGAAGATCTAATTGTGTTGGCCAATTTCAGTTTCTATGGGCATAATGAGTTTTGAAAAATATTTATAAAAGTTCAGAACTACTTATTGAACATTGTCACATTTTTGGATAAAAATCTCTGATATTGGACCAGCCTGGTCTACATAGTAAGTTCCAGGACAGCTGGGGCTATAGGCAGACCCTGTTTCAAGAAACCTCCCCCCACCAAAAAAAAACTCTGATATCAAGAATTATTTACTGAGTCTCAAAAAACTGAAATAATATAAACATTTCTATGAATTGTTAAAACTTGAATTCATTGACATTTGAGATATATTTACACTGGAACTTGAGGGAGTTACCTGGTGCTTGAGTTTGGTATAAAGCACATATTTCCTTTCTTATGCCCTTGTCCTTTATACCTTCAGTACTTGTACAATCGTAATTACAGCTACATGCTGTCAGCACATCTATTAGGATAAAAACACTCATCTTTTAAAGAATGGATGAATGGTAGTATAGTTCCATAATTTTTTTAAACTTGGGATTAGAAATAAGAACAAGAAAAATACATGTGAGTATATGTGTGTTATAATAATGTACTATGCATATTCGATGTAAAAATGTATGATAAAATTCCGAGCTTAAGCAATAAAACACTAATGTCCTAAAGTATTAGAAATTGTTTCATAAAATGGAGTCCATAATCAAATGTTTTTAATGAATTATTTTCTCTTTCTTAGAAAACCATAACACCCATTAGCACTTTGAAGCTAGAAGTTCTGCTGCAAAGAAACTTATTTAACAGAGTTTACTCTGTTTGCAACAGTGCTTCCCAAACTTCTTTGTTTGGAAACTCTTTCCTCTTCAGAATGCTTATTCACATCTCATGGGAATCCTAGAATTCTAAGGAACATTTGCTGAGAAAATTTGGCATGCAATGTAAGTAAACATGATTTATTATACATACAGAGTTCCTTATACATACAATAAGCAGAACATACTACCCATGGTTAAATGGGCAGGCTGGGTTGATGTATGCTATATACTTTGAAGGTTTACAGCTGTATCCATTGTTTGGAACGTAGGAAGCACTCAAGAAATTATCTGTGGAAGTGAAGTCATTGCAGTATGTAGACACATCACTCTCTGTACCCCCAGCCTTCAGAAAACACACTCCTATAAGACTTCTTGATGTTCTCTTTTGCATTTGACCTGACAGTAAGTTAAGTTTATTGTGATCATCTGTAATTGAAACTCTGCTTGGCATATTTTAGCTTATTGTGTTACAGCAAGGAACTCTTTCTGTGATTGTAAAACACTGCCTCCTGTGAAACCTTAGCATTCAGAGGCAGATCCTGTAGCCAGGAACTATCAGAGGCTTGTTTTCTTAACATCACATTACCTCTGCCCATGCTGAAGAGTGTGTTAGTCTCCCAGGGCCACTGCTCTCCTTGGACCTAACACATTTTCAGCATTCTTTGGCCTGATGGCATGTCTTCACTTAGGGTTTAATCTCTGAAAGTATTTATAATCCTGCTTCCTGCTTCCTTGGGACCTCAGGTGCTCAAATTCACTATCTTATGATAGTGAACTCTACTATTGTTTTTCTTTTTAAAAAAATGTGTAATGTGTATATCAGTGTGTGTGTGTGTGTGTGTGTGTGTGTGTGTGTGTGTGTATAGCCACCTGAGTGTATGCTTGTAGAGGTCAGTGGCAGAGGATCCCCTAGAACTGGAGTTTCAGGAGGTTGTGAGCTGCTTGACGTGGGTGTTGGGAATGGAACTCAAGTCCTCCATAGGAACAGTATGCTCTCTTAACCCCTATGCCATCTCTCAGCCCCATACCACATTTTCTTTATCCACTCATCTATTAACAGGCACTTGGCTATTGCAAATAGTGCTACAATTAACAGACAGGCTATTGTATGTTGACTTACAATTCTTCAGATAAATACCCATATGAGAGTCATTTGAGAGTTCCACTTTTAGCTTTTTGAAGACCCTCCACACTGATTTTTATAGGGCTGCACTAATTTATATCCCCACTAGCAGTGTTTAAGGGCACCCCTTTCCCCATATCCTTGACAGTATCTGTTGATAACCATTACTTAATGATAACCATTCTGACTGCAGTTAGATGAAATCTCAGTATAATTTTAATTTGCATGATGCTGGCTAAGGGTGATGGGTACTTTTTTCATGTTTATTACCATTTGTACTTCTTTTGAGACATAAGTGGTGATTGGTCCATTTATCAATTAGATTGTTTGGGGTTTTTTATATATATAAACATCCTAGATATAATGCTGCCTGATGTATAACTAGAAAATGTTTTTTCTCATTCTATAGGTTTTCTCTTCACTTCATTGCTTACTTTACTGTGCAGATTTTTAACAGTTTTATACAATACCTTTTATCAATTCTTGGTTTAATTTTCTGAGCTATTGGAATGTTTTTCAGAAATCCTTTGCCTTGGCCACTACCTTTAAGTGCTTTCCTGTTTTCCTTTAACAGTTTCAGAGTTTCAGGCCTTACATCAAGGCTTTTGATCTATTTTGAATTGATTTTTGTACAGGGTTTACTTTCATTCTTTTCCCTGTGGATATCTGGTTTTCTCAGCACTGGTTTTTGAAGAAGCCATCTTTTCTCCATTGTATGTTTTTGTTACTTTGTAAAGAATCAAGTGGCTATAGGCCTTGGGAATGTAGCTCAGTTGGTAGAATGTTTGCTTTGCATGCATAAAGCCCTGGGTTTGATCCCCAGAACTGCATAAAATTGGGTGTGCTGACACATGTCTAAACTCCCAGAATTTGGGAGACAGAGGTAGTGGTAGAAGCAGAGGCAGGAAAATCCATAGTTCAAGGCCATCCTTCTTAGCTACTTAGAGAATTTGAGACCAGCCTTGGCTACGACAAAGAATAGTTAAAAAAAAAAGTCAGATAGCTGTAGCTGTGTGCGTTTATTGCTGAGTCTTAGCTGCTATTCCATTGATGCACATGCCTGTTTATGTTCCAGTGCCGTGCTGTCTTTATTGCTACAGCTCTACAGCATAACTTGAAATCAGACCGCATTTTCATTTTTGCTCAGGATTGTTTTGGCTCTTTGGAGTCTTGTGCTTTCATTTGTATTTTGGTATTTTTTCCCTAGTTTTGTAAAGCATATAATTGAAATTTTGATGGGAATTGCACTGAATCTACAGATTGTTTTTTGTAATCTAACTATTTTCACAATACTCTACCAATCTATGAGCATGAGCTAGTCTTCCATCTTCTAGTGTCTTCATTTTTTAATTCAGTGTTTAAAAAATGTCATTGTAGAGACCTTTCCTTCCATGGTTAGGTTAATTCCAAGGTATTTTATTATCCTTTTGAGGCTATTGTCAGTAGAATTGTTCTGCTGATTTTTTCTAAGTGTGCTTGTTCTGGTTTTCTTGTGTGTTGATTTTGAATCCTGCTACTTTACTGAAAGTGTTAATCAGTTGTAAGAGTTTTCTGGTTCTATTTTGATTTCTGGTACTGTAACAAACACCATGACAAAAAGCAGAATGGGAAGAAAAGGGTTTATTTGGCTTGCATTTCCAGATCACGATCTGTTATGGAGGGAAGTGAGGGCAAATGCTTAAGCAGGAACTGAAGCAGAAACCATGGAAGAGCCCTGCTTACTGACTCACTTACTAGGGCTTGCTCAGCTAGCTTTCTTATACAACCCAGGCCCACCTTCTCAGGGATGGCATCATCCACAGTGTGCTGTTAATTAATGAGGGCAACATCACTGAGGTGAAATCTTCTGGGAAGTATTTCCTCTGAGTTAGAGCACAGAAGCTGTATCTTGAGGGGGTCAAGGCTGCCAGTTTGCCTGTATTTAGTTGAGGTATTTTACATGCATCTTCAGGGATATTGGTCTATACTTTTTGGATTGTGTTTTGATCTGGTTCGGGTATTAGCATAATGCTGGCTTTGCAAAATGAATTTGGTAGCATTTTCCTCCCCAAGTTACTTTTGGTCATGGTATTTGTTACAGCAACAGAAAGAAAAATAAAACAATCAGAAAACTCCTAGAACTGATTAACACTTCAGTAAAGTAGCAGGATACAAAATCCCTTTCTGTTTGGTGGACTAATTTGAGGCACACCTCTTTAAAGGCCTGTTAGTGTTCAGTAATGAATGAATCTGGGACTGGACTTATTTTAGTTGAATGGCTTTTTATTACCTCTTTAATCTCATTGATTATTACAGTCCTGTTTAAGTTGTTTACAGCCCCTTGATGTAATTTTTGGTAAGCTTTCGTGTCTAGAAATTTATCCATTTCTTTTAGATTCTCAAATTTATTGAAATATAGGTTTTTTTCAAAGTATGCCCTGAATCCTCTGAATTTCACTGGCATCTATCATAACGTCTCCCTTTTCATCTCTAATTTTATTAAGTTGAGTCATCTCTTTCTTTTGCTTAGTGTAGCTAAGAATTTGTCAATCCATTTATCTTTTCAAAGAGTCCTTTGAATGATTTTTTTAATGTCCATTTCATCAATTTATCATTTGGTCTTCATTATTTCTTTCCATCGATATTGGGTAAAGCTTATTCTTGTTTTACTAAAACACTAGGTGAATTACTAAGTTATTTATTTGAGATTTCTCTTATGTTTGTAATGTGGGCATTTATAGCTATAAATTTCCATTTTGCAACCATGTTCCTTGGATCCCTTGGATTCTGATATTTTGTGTTTTCCTCTTCACTCAATTCTGAGAAATTTTAAATTTCCCCCTTAATTTCATCAATGACCCAGTTCATCATGCAATAGTTTGTTTTTCAGTATCCACAATTTTGCATATTTTCTGCAGATTTTCCTGCAGTTTATTTCTAGTTTTACTCCATTGTGTTCAGATAGAGCAGAACAAATTATTTCAACTTTCTTGCAGTGTTAAGATTTAATTTGTGTCTTAAAATCTGGACAATTTAGAGAAGTTCCATGGTCTGTTGCAAGGATATTCTTATATTCTGCAGTATTTGGGTGAACTATGAAAATGTCTGTTGAGTTCATTTGATTTACAACACCATTTAACTCTGATGTTTATTTAATTTTTTGTCTTGATGATTTGTCTATTGTGAGAGTGTTTATTGAAGTCACCCAATATTATCGTGTTAAGGTCAGTTTGTGCCTTCACATCAGGTAGTGCTTGTTTCCTAGAATACCTTTTTCTATGCTTTACCCCAAGGCTGAGTTTGTCATTGCTAGCAATGAATGCTTCTTTCAGGCAAGCGGTAGATGGGCCCCGTTTTTAAATAATATATTATTCTAAGTTTTTGTTTGAAAATGAGGCCATTAACATTCATAATTATTACTAAAAATATGTATTGATTCTAGTCATTTTGGTGTTTTTCTAATAGTTGGTACTTTCCTATAAGTCATTTAATATTTGCACTTCCAGTTTGAACCATTATTTCCTGTGGCCACATGGATATGTTTATTTTTCTCTTCAGTGTGTACTACGCCTTTGAGTGTCTTCTGTAGTGCTGGCTTAGTGACATAAACTCCTTTTGTTTGTGTTTATTGTAGTAAGTTTTTCCTTCTCTTTCGATTGTGAAGGATAGCTTTACTAGAAGTAGTAATTTGGGTTGTCAGTTATTGTGTTTCAGAGTTTAAAATATGGTAAGACTCTATTGCTGAAGACAGGACATACTTCAGACACAGAATTTAGAGCAATGGAGCTAGAAATGACCTGGAAGCCACCTCCCCTGAAGGCTAGCTCTCATAGTTTTGGAGAGCACTATGCAAACTGCTAAGCGAGAGCATTAATTGATGGTCCAACTCCAGATTTAAGGCTTAACAACAACATCAATGATCAGCATAGCAAACAACATTGGTGCAGTAGTGGCACTCTTACCTTAGAGGTAATCAACAGCTACTTAATTGGACTTAAAGCCCACTTAATGGGAGGAAACTCATGTGTGGTACTGAAAACATAGCCAAATACACATGATTGGAGGGTCATAGATCTTAGAGAAAACCCCAAGGCTGCCACATTCCTAGAGAAATGTAATTTCCTACTACGTACAAAGTATGGATCCTTATGTTTAGAATACGCTGTTTGATTCCCTCTTGGATTTTAGAATTTCTGTTGAGAAATCTGTTATGCCAATGTGACTTGATGCCTCTCTCAAAGCTTTGACTGTTCTTTCTTCTATATGTTTAGTGTTTTAACTATAATATATCTTGGGAAGGTTTGTTTCTAGTCGTTTCTCTTTGGCTTTCTAAATATCTTTTGTAACTGGATGGCTATTTCTTTCCCTAGATTTGTGAAATTCTCTGCTGTAATTTTATTTTCTGTGTCCGTAGCTTGTGCCTTTTCCTTGTCTATGCTTATGATCAATAAATATGGTCTTTTAATGGTGTTCCCAAAATCTTGCATGCTCAGTCCACAATTTCTTTTCATTTTATCTTCATTGTTATCTGGATGTTCTACATCTACCTTATTTTCAAACCCTGATATTCTGTCTTCCATTTTATGCATTCTGTGTTGAAGTGGAGCTGGGAAGACCACTGACCAGACAACTCCATGGGTTGGAGGGCAGGGATTTATTTGAGAGCAAACAGACCACTGGGCTGCCTCCCGGGGAGCAGAGAAAGCACAAAGCAAGTGCAGTCAGACATCTTTTATAGGCAGTTAGGTGGTTGGGTAGTTTTCATGATGCAGGCTGGGCAGTTTAGCTCAGGATTGGTTGGTCTCCCAATAAGGAGAGGGACTTGCCTGGGGCTAAGTTCCAACCAGCTGTTTTATAATGTTGGGAGCTGGGTCGCCATTTTAGGAGCCTACCAGGAACCTAACACATTCTATTAGTGAACTGTTTGTATTTGATTTGAGCTTTTCAGTTTTAAAATTTCAGTTAGATATTTTTCAGTATTTCTAGCTCATCACTGAATTTCCCTTTCATACCTTGTGTTGACTTCCTTATGTTTTTCAGTTGTTTATATATATATATATTAAAATGTATTTATGGTTTTATTCCTTTTAAATTTCATTAAACCTTATAATCATAATTTTGAATACTTTGTGTTGAATGTCATACAATCAATTATAATTGAATCCTGTGGAATTGATAATTTTTTGATGAGTCATGGTCTCTTAAATTTTTGTTTCTTGTGTTTATGCATTGAGACTTACATATATATGGGATTAATTCATTGCTTATATATTCATTTAATCACCTATAATCTTTTGGCTGGTGTTTTTGCAATGTTCAAGAGAAACTAGGCTACATTTGTGTTGAAGTGTTACTGCTCCCTTCTGGGCTGGAGGTGTTTCTCAGTCTCTACATCCTCAGCCTCAGCCTATGTGCTTAGGGCAGTAGCCATGAACTCCAGAACCACTCCAATAGTAAAACACAAACTGGAAACAACAACTGCTAGATAGGCTCACTAAAGAACATAGCAATAATCCATAAAAAATAATTGCCCCTTCAACTTCAGTAAGTGTTGTAGGATAAAGCATAAGCACTGTACAGCATATACTAAATACTAAATATTGATAATTAAGCATATGAATGGAAGGAACAAAACTAAGAATTAATAGAAGAGCAACAGAGAAAAATAGAGGCCGGAAGAGTAAATCTGGGTATGGCATGGGGGTAGAATATTGTTAGAGTGAATGGAGTTTAAAGGTTATTAATGCTATTGAAAATTATAATTAAAATTATATAAAGGAAGGAATGGGAAAAGAGTAAAATGAAAATAAGGTAGGACTGTGAGAAGGTATATGGATTTCACAGAAGCTACTTATTAGAGAGAATGCAGCACAATAGATGCAGAAACAGAACAACAAATCAAAATAAAATATAGAAACTAGAACACAATTAAGATTTAAAAATGACAAAGTGTAGTAAAAGTAGAATAAAAATATTTTAACACCAGTAAATTTATCCTTTGCTTACAGCAACCATTACTGTCCTTCTTCTTCTGAGTTGTCTTATGGATATAACTGCTGGTGTCAGAATTGCCCATCTGAATTTTCAGTC
>NW_008329142.1:1481848-1492879 GCF_000622305.1 Nannospalax galili | reverse complement strand
CCACTTTACCCGATTGGCAGGTATGCAGTGTCTCAGTGGAGCTGATATAGGTTGCTTTTGGGGTTCAATTTCTGCCCAGGCATCAGCAAGGATAAACCCTCTTTTAGGAGTTTCCTAGCCTTTAGCGTGGCATATAGCTTCAGAACATTTCCCACCTAGTCATATCCTGTTTTCAGTATGTGCTGAGTGGTCTCACTTTCCCCATGTGAATTTCAATGTCCCAGGTGTGATGTGACCACACCCATTGTTATATTTACTTTCACAGCAAGGCATTCTTGTCTTTCCAGGGCTGGAGTTGCCTTTTGGCCCACGTCTGTGGTCTTAACCTTGAGTGTGTTTATTCCACCTAATTTCAGTTTTGGTCAGCTCTTGTTGAGTGTTTATGTGATTCTGTGGTGCTCTAGGTTTTGTGGGTGGTGGGGCCTTTAGACTTTTGAGACGTGATTGTACAGAGTCTGCTACTCTTCTGCTTAAATTGATTTGATTTCAGTTTCTCTTGGAATCTGTTGCCTCCTGGCCCCAGAGGAATAGGTAGTGATGTAAAATGGAGGTGGTAATGGCTTCCCAGGGTCTGCTTTACAAAGTCTGTGCCTCTGCCATGCAAAATTTTATTTTTGTTGTCCTTGCTTCTAGAAGTTTTCCTTTCTGCTTATTTGTGTGGAGCAGGGGGTGGGGGAGGGGGACACTGCCATCCTTTTTCTGTCAATAAACTCCTTCAGCAAATATCTGCTTAATGATCACAGATCTTTGAAACTATAGAGGTAGAGACAATCCTAAATTGTCTCCTGGTCCAATAACAAAGCATAACAAAACCAACAGTTCAGCATGAGAACAGATGTGCTCTGACTATGCACTGATATATGTTATCCCAGAGGAAAGTCATCTCTGAAGCACAGTCACAAGGTACTTTCTCAGATTTCATTTGTCACTTGCCACATACCTCAAACAAAATTCATTTTTATTATTTTTTTTTAGTAATCAAACCTCTATTGGAGAAAATGGTGCAGTTAGGCTAATGGATTTCACTTTAAATTTGTGATTCTAAACTACAAATAAATTCTCAACAATGCTCAGTTAAGTACACCATGTTTTTCCTTAGACACAGTGATATAGTTTGATTCTTAAATGTCTCTTAAATACCCAAAAGTTAAAGCCTTGATTCCCAGTATATAACATTATTGAGAGTTGTTGGAATCTTTAAGAAGTAGGGGCTAGTGAACAGAATTTAGTCCATTTGAGGGCATATCCTCGAAGGGGATTTAGGATCCTGGCTCCTTCCTATCTCTCTCTGTTTCCTGGCTGCCAGGAGGTGAACCAGCTTTTACTGCCATGTAGTCTTAACATGATGAATTGGGCTACCACAGGCCTAAAGCAGTAGTGCCAGTGACCAAGGACTGAAATCCCTGAAGCAGTGAATCAAACCTAGTCTTTCTTCATTAGAAATTATCTTAGGTATTTTGTTTCAGTAAAAGAAAACTGACCAATGCACTGAATTTGAAATTCTTTAAGGCTAATCGTTAGTTTTTCCTTTCTTTCTAAACTTTTCTCTTTCCTGAGTTTGTAAATACTCCTGATTAGTTATATTACCTCATTTTTTTAATAAATGGAAGACTTCAAAATGCCTTCATTTCCCTACCATCAAACACAGGAAACTTGCATTGCTCTGTCTTCATCTTCCATCTGTCTGTCATATTTGAAGCAGTGTCCCTGCTGCAATCAACCGTCAGTGCTTCCAATTTTGCCTTCTATGGATATGTAGTTCTCCTATATTTTTTATCTCTTCTACCCAATGTTTGCTTCTGTGCTGGGCTTTCTATTAGCTTAAGTGTCTGATGTTGCCCTCATTGGGAAAACAAAAATAACAACAAACAACCAAAGGTGGAAGAAGAGAAAGAAAATGAAAAATGTCTTTTAAGCTCTCCCTTTAACTATTGAACCATTTCTCTGCCTTGTGTCATATTCCAGTTAATTCTGAGAGCTATAGGCCCTGGCCGAGAATGATGGCAGGTGTTGATTTTTGCATTTACAAGGCTGAGATAAGAAGATTGTGGGCTAAAGGCCAGCCTGGGTATACAGTACAACCCCACCTGAAGAAAGAAATCAAAACAAAACTGTAAATACTTGCTATGGTTTGAACATGAAATGTCCAACACAGACTGGTGTGATAAACTTTAGGTCCCCAGCAGTTGTTTGTGTTGTTTGGGGAGGTTTGAGGCACTCTGTGAAGTGGGGCTTAGCTAGAAGAAGTAGGTCACTGGGGATATTTTGTCCTTTGTCCCTCCTTCCTGTCTCCTTCTTCTTGGTCCCTATCTGCCCTGGGGTAGGCAGCTTTAATCTGCCATCTACTCCTACTACTGAGACGCTCTACCCAAGGACAGGGAAAAAGCAATCATGGACTAAACCCTCTGAAACTAAGAGTCAAAATAAATCATTCCTTTTTAAGTTGCCCTCTCAGAGGCTCTTGCACAACTTACTTCATCTCTACTTCCTCATGTGTACTTTTCAGTCTCCTGTAAGCTCCTCTCACAAGTATTCATTGACGCTAACCTTTACACACTAACACTGAAGTTAATGAACTCTGTTTTTCACCTACTGTCCTTACCTCACCCTATTAAGGCTCTAAACAACATGCTCTGTATTAGTTCCTTCCCCTTGGCTTCCGTATCTGTTCTACAGGTAATCCTTCTACCTCTTATGGTAGACATCTTTCCTTCTTTTTTTTTGAGATCTCAAACCCTTTGAGATCCTTCTACATCAACCTTCCCAATACTGGGATCACGAGCATGAGCCATTATGCCTGACCTCATTCTTTTACTATTTTTCAGACATTGGCTTCTATTTTTCTTTGGATAAGCTCTTTCCTCATGTGATTTCATACATTTCCATGGTTTTACATTTTTCTTTAGTGTCAGGGCTCCCAGGGGCTTCCAACTTGTATCTGACTACCTGCTTGAACATATTTCATCACTGCTTGAGTTTAGGAAGTGTCAAAAGATAGTATCATTTGGCAGCCCACTTTACTCCTAAGAGATATGAGACTTTTCGCTTCTAGACCATCATCTCTCAGTAAGTATCTAGGGTTTTCTTAAGGCTTATGAGCCTCCAAGACATTACAAAATAATTTCTTTATTTGTCTGTATGAAGTAAGTCAAAACAAGGGTCAAGGAAAATCTGAAGCACCAACAGGTGTCATTCCTGCTGTGCAGTAACTGGGAAAAGTGCCAGAGATGATTGAAGAGATGCCTTTATTAGTCAACATTGAGGAAAAAAATACTTGCCTGCATAACTTTTGGGCACCAGGGATAAACAGTGATTGCCTCTACATAGGCCAGGATATTCATCATATGATGACTTCTGCTTGGCTCCTAGGCATCTAGGCAATGCTCTCATTTTGGTCTTTTCTTGGGTCCATCCCATTGCTGTCCATTCAGGTCAAGTTCTCCTGACTATTTTCTAAGCTCAGCATTTCTTTTTTCCTCATATCTCAAGGTGATTGTTGATCTTAACTGTTAAATTTATTGGATTAAGGTACAAGTACATGACTTGTGAAGAAAATCTTGTGTATACCTCAGGGCATTTTACAGAGAGGATTAACTAGTAGTATAGTATAGAACAGCCCTGAAGATGGGTGTACCATCCACAGACCAGTAGCCTGGATGGAATAAAAACAGGAAAAGGAGGCTCAGGAGGTAGTTCATTTGGTAAAAATTCTTGCTGTACAAGCATGAGGATGTAAGTTTGGATCTTAGCACCCATGAAAAATGCCAGGCAAGGTAGCAATAATCCCAGTGTTGTGGAAGTGCTCAGGATCCAGGAGACTTGCTGGACAGTCGAATTGATAGCTGCAGTTGTGTTGAGAGGCCTTGTTTCAAAACATAAAGAAAAAACATGAGGAAGACACCAGATGTTAAAATCTGGCCTACACACACACACACACATGCACACACATGTCCATATATACAAACATGTACACACAAAAGAAAGAAAAATAAAGAAAACAGGATAAAGCTAGGGAGCACAGAGTCTTCTTTACTTCCAGGCCACCATGATGCAACTGCTTGGCATTGTCATGTCTTCCCAACCACGAAGAACTGAAACCACAAAATAAGTCCTACCTCCCTTAAATTGCTTTACTCTGGTTTGTCTCATCAACAAAAACTCTGGCTGACACACTAGAGGACTCCTTCCTTTTTTGACTGTTGGAAAGGGGAATTGGATAAGGAAACGTTTAGGGCAAAGATTTGATCTGCCCATTTTGTCTCCCAAATGTTTTGTCCACACCAGATAGCCTCTCTACATTCCAAGAATCTTAAAAGCCAAGAGTCTACATTTTTCTCCCTGAGATTTGGCCACCATCCTGATCTTAATTCAATTAATACAGTATTCTGTGAATGTTTGAATAGGGTTGGGAAGAGGAGAAAAGTAAATTGACTCATATAGCAAATTGTTATTTTGCTAAGATATCTGCACTCAAATCATGCTTCACAATAAAAGCCATGTAACCTGGGTGGCTAGTAAAAGAGAAATCAATTTTTCCCATAGTATAGAGGTAGAAAGATCTAAGGTTAAAATCCAGCAGGGTTTGGTTTGTGGTAAGGATTCTCTTCCAAGATTGCAGACAGTCATCTTCTTACTGTACCCTCACAGGCAGGAAAAAGGGGACCCTGCGTCTCTCTTTGATGAGGACACGGGTTCTATCACATTCAGGACTTCACCCTATGACCTAATGTAGCCTTAACCACTTTTTGAAGGACTTTATCTCATATTGTCTTGTGTAAAATTAGAGTTTTTTTGTCTTTTGGGGACAGGATATCCCTGTAGTCCTAGCTGGCCTGGAACTCACTATGTAGAGTATCCTGGCCTTGATCTCACAGAGATTCACCTGCTTCTGCCTCCTCCATGCTGGAACTAAAGGCGTGTGCTGTTATGCCTGGCTTTAGATTTATAGTTTAAACGCATTCATTTAGGAGGCACAAGTTGTCCATAGCACAGTCTAATAGGAATCTAAAGTCATCTAAATCTCCTAATATGTATTAACACTCACCACAAAACCTCTCTCTGATAGCCTTTATCTCAAATTGACTTATCAGTACAATTTTCTAGCCAGTTGATTGAGCATAAAATTTGAAGCCAATTTTTCCTCAAGTCTTCTTATTTCCTTACCCTGTAATATCAAACCATAAGAAAGATTTATCGCTTATATCTCCATAGAAGTTCTCTTTTTGATTATCTGCTGATTTCTATAAAGTCTTACTGAATGACATCACTTGGCTAGTCACTTTAATCATATCCTGCTTTCAATATCGCCACTTAATGTATCCTCATAGCCAAACGACTTTATCAAAATGTCAATCAGATTCCTACATGCACCTGTGTAAAACTTTTCAGTGAAGTTTGTGTAGCTTTGTGTAAAATCCAGTCCTATTATTTTACTCCAGACTGCAAGTCTCTTCTGAAATATTTGAATATTTTGAGATAAATATTTAAATATCATAGGATTTTAAATTACAGAAAAAAAATGCTTGGACCTGCTTTTTGAGAAATGACAATTTAGGAGCAGTAAATTAGAAGAAAGTCTAGACTACTGGCAGGATGATATACAGTCGATATGCACTGATATGCTATGGAATGCACAGAAATGACAAGAATTGAGAGTAGTGAACATTCAAAGCAGAAGGCAGATCATACTTCTGAAGAGCACTTGTGATGTAGTGGTACAGAACAGAAGCAAAACAATGTGTGTGAAGGTGGATATGGACAGTAAGGAAGCTTCTCTGCTATATGCAACATCATTCACTCAGAAAGAGATTTAGAAGGAGGGGAATGTTGTGGCGGAGCCGATAAATTCCCTTGCCACTTAGCCAAATTTGAGAATCTCTAGAAAATTGAAATGAGCCACATTCATTTGATTTTTGGGTATCGATTTCTAGGGCCTGAGATACAAAAATTTAGGGAATCAGAGAGGGTTCACAGAGTGTCTTTGATTACAAATTATTTTAGCATATGTTGGAGGAAAAGCCATGGTCAATGGAAATGATGGAGAAATGGATAGATAGAAATACAACAGGAAAACCGGACTGTCAGAAAGCTAGTGCATTCCAATGGTACAGAATAAAACAGTTAAGATCTCAAAACTTTTCTTTGGACTTACAGGCAGATGCCAGTAATGGTATTTTTTGAGCAATTTGAATGAAATTGTAGGGCTAGAAATAAATTGGATTGCAATGGTTTATTGACGAAATCAGAAGGACTTTTGTTTTCTAGTTGGTTAAATGAAAAGAAAAGAGAGAACTGGGGTGTTAATTAATGGGAACATGCAGTGGAGACAAGTTTTCTTTTCCTTGTTTGCAACTGGCAGAGAAAGAGGCAATAGTAATGGAGACAGCTGAAAACAAACAAATCCAGTAAAAAGCCATGAAGGAGGGGAAATAGATGTTAGGCTGAGCCTCTAGCACAGGAGGGGGATGCTTAGTCAAGCAGGCTCCTCTTTCAACTTGTCTCTGTCTATCTTGTAGTCACTATAGTGGGAGAGAGACATAAGTTGATTACTCATTAACTAGAATTTTATGTTTTCTAAGTTCAAATGTGCATGATGTGCATTCATGTGTATGTATGTGCAAGTGTGTGTGCTCAAATGTGTATTTCATCTTTGAAATATGAAGCTAATTTTACTTTGACTTGTACAGCTTGTCACGAAGGAGTGGTGATGAATAGACAAAACTTGACTAGACTCTGTCATGGTAGTGTATCCTCTACCACCTTCCTATCCAAACAAAAGCCTGTCTGACTATCATAAGCCAAACTTTAAAGGTTTAAAAATACCTTGCCACTTCTGGGCTGTCCATTGCTGAAGCCTTAATAACTGGAGTGATAGTATGTTCTTGTCTTTTTTTTGTTACACTTTTGTCAACAATTCCTTTTTCTGTGATTTAGTTTCTTTTTATTTGACAACTTAACCTCATTTCAGGAGCAATGGAAAAACTCACCTAATTAAAATTTACAGATCATAAAGTTTTATTCAGTAGTAAGGCTAATTTTCTTGTAAACTATTGAGTGTCAGAGATTACTTTTCCAATGGAAGTGGCACCCAGGACCGTTTATATCTCATCATTAATATGAATTATTACCAACCAAGATACTCAACTAAAAATTCCAGAAAATATCTTCAGTATGTACTGAAATAGTTACAAACAATAGTTATATTCGGTTCTCAGTGAATGAGACAATTAAAAATGTAAGTGTTAACTCTAATCTTTTAAGATCTAAGTGGATGTGGTCCAATCACCATAGAAGTTCAGTGCTTAAAAGTTTCACCGGTTGGCATTGTTCTGTGAAAAGTTAAATGCATTTGTGTTTTGAGGAAAGGGAATAGGTTAGAGGAGAAATCCTTGAGAGTAAATACCCAAGAATTGGGAGCACACTATGTATTTATCCTTGAAGTTATTTTAAAATAAGATGTGAATAAAATAAATTATTTTTATAAGTTGAAAATGTTTTTCCTGGAGGTGGGGCTAGTTTCCAAAGTCCCCCACTCCACTAAACTCACAAGACTTGGCCTTCTGCTTTATTGTCAGAAGCAAAGGAAGCTTTGTTTCCTTTATTTCTGTGTCAGTTGAAATTACACAGCACGTACTATTTATTTTTGTTTGTTTTCCCATTTTCATAGGTCAACTTGCTTATTCTGCAAAACAGCAACATTAATGACAAATGCCTTATAGTGTGTTTTGAGAAAAAAATGGTATTAATTCACTAGAGCAATTAGAATGTACTTGGTATAGATTAACCACTTGGTGAGTTTTAGTTATTACTACTATTATTCATGTCCATTAAGAAGCAAATGCTTCTTAAGGACCAGAAGCAGACATCCGTTTATTTAGTCAAGCAATATTGATGAATAAACTTCGGTTCCTCTCTTTCACAATATCATCAGTATTTACAATGAGTGCAGCGTTGTTCTAGGCACAGCAGGAAGAAAACAAAGTCATGTTCTCTAAGACCTTATCATATAAGGGCAATGAGAGTCAAGCAATAAACGCACAGGAACAATATCAGGAAATAAGGCTTCAAATGAAAAGTTCTATTGGGATGGGGGTAAGTGAGGTGCACAAAGAGCTTACTCACTTGTTAAATTCTGGATAAAATAAAGTAAACATGGGAACTTAAGACTGAGGGAGGAACAAGGTTCAGTGGTGGTAAGATCTAACGGGTGGTTGAAATTATGTATGAGACCAAGTGGGAAGCCCTAAACACAGGTACACCTGAGCATGACTAAATGGACTCAGTGCAATATATATAAATGCATGCATGCATATATAACAATAATAATCAAAGTAGAGGACAAAAAATAGAGGGGGGCATGGGAAAAGCTGGAAGAAGACTGGGAGGGTTGGAAATAATGCAAATATAATACTCATGTATGAAATTCTCTAAAATAAAATAAAATTGATTTTTAAAAAGTGTATGTGGGAGGGTTCACTGGAATGTCAGAGTTCAAAGTCCTGAAACTGGGGTTGAGCAGCTCAGTGACATGCATCCTGATAGCCCAGACATTATGATAAAACATGAGATAAGATATTGGTTCAGATTAGAAATGCATAGTGACAAAATATTAGATACACTATTAAGGCATTATCATCTTGGAACTTTAAGAGGTTTTGTTTTCCTTTATTTATAATTTAATTTTTTAATTGAATTTTTGTGAATTTCATATAGAACATCTTATTCATCTTTATACCCCCTTCCCCACTGGTCCCCCCTCCCATTGCCCCCCCCCACTGGAATTCATACATTCTGTCATTTGTGTTAAGGCCTTTCATGTCAAGTTAGTGTCCTCAGAGGTCCCTCAGTGCAAGTTCATCCACTGAGGTCTAGTTAGTCTATCTAGAGTTCCTCCCTTTAAGAAGATCAGCTCTTCCTTATCCAGCAGAATCGGCTGTCAATAATTCTTTGACTAAGATTGGAGCCTGCTGTTCATTTCCACAGTTTTGTTCTGGGTTTTTGGTTGCTTGAGTTTGCATGGGTCTTGTGCATGCTGACACCATTGCTCATATGAGAGCCTGTAAGACTCTATTTGCACATGGTTGTGTGTCTCCTCACTGACTCTTACAATATTTCAGCCCCCTCTTCCACAATGTTCTCTGAGTCCTGGGTGGGTAGATTTTAATATAGGAGAAAAATAATATGACTTAAGTTTTAATAAATATCTAAAATATGTCCTAATAACAATGCATAAGAATTTAATTTGCTCAAAAACAAGCTGCGTAATAAGATCACACAGTGTTGCAGAACAGTGCCAAAAAACCCCTGAATGAATATTGTAGATATTAATAAATTGACTTTCTTTATAAAAATATGTTTATTTCAGTATGGTAATAAATCCGTAGTTCAACATCAACTCACAGAGCATTCTTAGCCAGGCACATTGTGTCATAGTGTTATTTGGGAAGTACTAGGTTAGGTGAACTGTTCTGGCTTGTTATGGTGTCCTTTGTTAACACCTTAGAACTTTATCAAGAGTCCTTGCCCTAAGTTCCATACTTCAGTGAATCCTGACATAGTTGCAGTAAACAGAAATAAGTTACTTGATGGACAAATAATGACTCTGCTTATTTTCTTTTCTTGGTGACATAGGTTCCATGATACTTACTTGGAACACACAGTACATTAGCTGTATTAGAAAGATGAACTCCTGACTTCCCTCTGCTTCTCTGGGCCTGCATGACCAGCCAGCCTCTCTTCAGGGTAAGTCCATTGCGCCCTCCATGTCTTGACTCCCCCAGCCTCATTCACCATCCCATCTCCCCAACCCATCTCTCTTCCTAGTGTGGGTCCTGTCCCATTCCTTGTCTTGGCACCACAGACAGCCCCAGACACAGGGGAACCACCACCGCTTCCTGTTCTTTTGCATCCAGACCAGCCCAGTTCCTTCTCCAGGTCCCCAGGAACCCTCTGGGCCTGGTCCCACCCTCACATCCCTCTGCTTCCTTAAACTACACAACCAGCCAGCCTCTTTCCTGGACGCCTGGGCTGACCTTTCCTCTTCCTGATCTTTGCATCCAGACCAACCCAGTTCCTCAGTGCAGTCCCTAGGAGCCCTTGGGGCCTTTTCCCAACCTATCTCCCTTTGCATCTGTGGGTGGAACAGCCACCAGCTGGCCTAGACCAGCATCTTTCCTGGGCCTGGCTCCCAGGCCAGTCCAACTCCCAAATTCCTGAGGCCAAAATCTTTCCTGGAGGGATCCAGATGTTAGGAGAAAGCCTGAGAGCATCTGATCCTCCTCTGACTTGGGCCTCTGTTGGAACTCCTAAAGACAAAAGCAATCCAGCCACTCCAATATAAAATCAAAACAGAGAACCGGAAGCTTAGACAAACCAGCTTTTCATGCCCACAAAGTAAACCAAAAAGGCACATAAAGTTCAAAAAAAAGAAGCAGACCTAAACTTGAAGACTTGAGTCTCACACCAGAATCAGAAACTGCAAAAGAAATTCACGTCAAAAATCACAGAGAAAAAATAACATGAAAAACCAAAATAATGTATCACCACCAAATACCAATAGTCCTCTAGAGGAGTACAATGACCCCCCTAGAGATAATGCAACATGGAACTCAAAAGAACAATTATTAACATGATAAAAGAATTTAGTGAATTTAAAGAAGACACAAAGAAATCAAAGAACTGAAGGAAGATGGGGATAAACTTCTGAATGAATTCAGAAAAGAGTTAGATATATTGAAGAATACTCAGGCCGAAATGAAGAAGGAAGTGAAACACTCAGTAAGCCAATTAGAAATGACAGGAGTCATTGTTCATCCTCAGCAATAGGATGAACAAAATGTAAAACAGAGTATCACGCCTGGAAGATAAAGTGGATGAACTAGTCCACTCAAGCAAAGATTATGAAAAATTTAAGAAATCACAAGGATGGAATATGCCAGAATCATGTGACACCATAAAAAGACCAAACTTATGAATCATAGGCATACAGGAAGAGGAAGAATCCCAAGATAATTGCATGGAACAGATCTTCAA
>NW_008329142.1:1473903-1481689 GCF_000622305.1 Nannospalax galili | reverse complement strand
CAAGTCACATATAAAGGAAAACCCATCAGGATTACAGCTGACTTTTCAGTGCAAACTATGAAAGCCAGAAGAGCCTCGACCGAAGAATTCCCAGTTCTAAATGACCACAGATGCCAACCCAGATTACTTTACCCAGCCAAAGTGTCTATCATAGTTGAAGAGGTAAGAAAAATATTCCATGACATAAATAGGCTGAAAGAATCCATGTAGACAAAACCAGCCCTCCAGAGAGTTCTTGAAGCAATACAAAGAGCTGATGAAAGAAATGACTATACACAAGGGGTGACAGAAAGAAATTCAATGAAGGTATAACTGTGGAAAAGTACAGCTATGTCAATAATGTAAGCAGAAATAAAAATGACAGGATTCAAGACACATGTTTCTTAATAACTTTAAATATTAACAGACTGAACTCCCCAGTCAAAAGGCACAGACTATGTGAATGGATTAAGAAATAAAATCCATCTTTTTGTTGTCTGCAAGAAACTCATCTCACTTTTAAGGACAGGCATTATCTTAAGGTGAAAGGATGAAAAAATATATACCAAGCGAAAGAAATTAAGAAAAACAGCAGGTGTTGCAGTTCTAATATCTGACAAAATAGACTTTAAAACTAATCAGAAGAGATAGAGAGCCACTTCATTCTGATCAAAGGAACAATAAACCAAGAAGATATTACAATCATGAACATATATTCACCAAACTCTGGTGTACCCAACTTCATAAAAACAATACTACAGGACTTTAAGACCCAGATTAATCCCAACTCATTAATAGTAGGGGACTTCAATATCCTACAGTCTCCATTAGATATGTCAACAGGGCAAAGAATTAACAGAGAGTCATCTGCATTAAACAATACCATATATCAAATTGACCTAACAGACATCTACCAAGTATTCCACCCAAGCACCAAAGGACATACTTTCTACTCAGCACCCCATGGAACCTCCCCCCAAATTGACCATATCGTGGGGCACAAAACAAACCTCAACAAATACAAAAAGATTGAAATAATTCCATACATTCTATCAGACCACAATGCAATAAACCTTACAATCAACACTGGAAGAAGCCCTAGTCACCCATGAACACATGGAGATTAAACAACAAACACACTCCAGAATGATGAATGGGTCAAAAGAGAAATTAAGTAAGAAATAAAATTATTCCTGGAACTAAATGAAAAGGACAATACAACACAACAACACATCTGGGACACACCGAAAACTTTCCATAGAGGGAAGTTTATAGCTCTATGTGCCTACATCAAAAAGAACACAAATAAATAACTTAGCATTGCAACTCAAGACACTTGAAAAGCAAAAACAAATGAAACCCAAACCCAGCAGACAAGAAGAAATAACAAAAATCAGGATAGAAATTAATAAAATGAAAACAAAGAAAACAATAAAAAGAATCAACGAATCCAAGAGCTGTTTCTCTGAAAAGATAAATAAGATTGACAAACTGCTAGCCCAGTTAACCAAAAGAAAAAAAGAGCACCTCCAAATCAACAAAATCAGAGGTGAAAGGGGAAACATCACAACAGACACCAGGAAGATCCAGAACCCTATAAGGGAATACTTTAAAAACCCATATGCTACTAAATATGAAAACCTAAAAGAAATGGATGGATATCTAAAGGCATGGGAACAACCAGAACTAAACCAAGAAGAGATTAACAGCTTAAATGGACCCATAACACAAAAAGAAATTGAAACAATAATATGAAAAAAAAGAAATTGAAACAGTAATACAAAACCTCCCGACTAAAAAAAGCCCAGGACCAGATGGATTTACAGTAGAATTATATCAGACATTTAAAGGAGATCTACATCCAATACTACTTAATTTATTCAAAAAGATAGATATGGAGGGAGAACTTCCAAATTCCTTCTAGAAGCCAGCATCACTCTAGTACCAATGCCAGGTAAAGATGCAAACAAAAGAGAAAACTATAGACCCATATCCTTAATGAACATAGATGCAAAAATTCTCAACAAGATACTTGCAAACTGCAAACAGATGCACATCAAAAAAAATCATCCACCATGATCAAGTCAGCTTTAACCCAGAGATGCAGGGATGGTTCAATATACGTAAGTCAATAAACATAATAAATCATGTAAATGGGCTCAAAGACAAAAACCACATGGTCATCTCAATAAATGCAGAGAAGGCCTTTGAGAAAATTCAACATGCATTTATGTTCAAAGTCCTAGAGGGGATTGGAGGGAACATACCTCAACATAATTAAAGCCATATGTAACAAACCCACAGCCAACATCATTCTAAATGGAGAAAACCTGGAAGCATTCCCATTGAAATCAGGAACCAGACAAGGCTGCCCACTATCTCCACTTCTCTTTAACATAGTACTTGAAACTCTTGCAAGACCAATAAGACAAGAGCAGGAAATTAAAGGAATTTTAACTAGAAAAGAAGAGATCAAATTATCCCTTTTTGCAGATGATATGGTATTATATCTAAGAGATGCCAAAAATTCCACCAGAAAACTCCTAGAAATTATTAACATGTTCAGTAAAGTGGCAAGTTACAAAATTAACCTACAAAAGTCTGTAGCCTTTCTTTATACCAATAACAAGCAATCAGAGAAAGAGCACATAGAAACACTCCCCTTTACAATAGCTGCAAAAAATAAAATAAAATACCTCGGAATAAACCTGATGAAAGACATTAAAGACCTCTACAATGAAAATTTTAAATTGTTAAAGAGATTGAGGAAGACATCAGAAGATGGAGGGACCCCCCATGCTCGTGGATTGTAAGAACTAATATTGGGAAAATGACCATCCTACAAAAAGCCATTTATAGATTCAATGCAATGCCAATCAAAATCCCCATGACATTTTTTACAGAATTGGAAAAAAAAAAACATCCTAAGATTCATATGGAAGACCTCGGATAGCCAAAGCAACACTGAGCACTAAGAGCAATCCAATACTGGATGTATTACTATACCAGATTTTAAGTTGTATTATAGAGCTATAGTCATAAAAACAACATGGTACTGGCACAAAAATAGATCCATAGATCAATGGAACAAAATTGAAGACCCACATATGAGTAAATCCAATTTCAGCCAGCTGATATTTGACAAGGGGCCCAAGACCATTCACTGGAGGAAAGACAGTATGTTCAGCAAATGGTGCTGGTAAAACTGGATCTCCACCTGTAGAAGAATGAAACTAAACCACTATCATTCACCTTGCACAAAAGTCAATTCTAAATGGATCAAAGACCTCAATGTAAAGCCTGAAACTCTGAAACTGTTAGAAGAAAACATTGGCAAAAACCTACAAGATATACATGTCAGAAAGGATTTTCTAAACTGTACATCAATTGCTCAGGAACCAAGGTCAAGGATGAACAAATGGGACCTCATTAAACTAAAAAAACTTCTGTACATCAAAGAAGGCAACCGGCGAAGTGAGAATGCGAGAAAATCTTCACCAGCGACATATCTGATAGAGGTTTAGTATCTAGAATATATAACGAACTCAAAAAACAGAGAATCAAGACAAGAAGTAACTCAATTAAAAGATGGGCTAAGGATCTGGCAAGGATGAACAAATGGGACCTCATTAAACTAAAAAAACTTCTGTACATCAAAGAAGGCAACCGGCGAAGTGAGAATGCGAGAAAATCTTCACCAGCGACATATCTGATAGAGGTTTAGTATCTAGAATATATAACGAACTCAAAAAACAGAGAATCAAGACAAGAAGTAACTCAATTAAAAGATGGGCTAAGGATCTGGACAGAGAGTTCTCAAAAGATGATATGATATTATATTAAAGAGACACCAAAAATTCCACCAGAAAACTCCTAATAATTAGGGAAATGCAAATTAGAACCATTTTAAGATTTCATCTTACCCCAGCCAGACTGGCTAAGATCAAGAGAACAAATGATGCCAAATGTTGAGTGTGGAAAGGGGAACACTCATCCACTGCTGGTGGGGCTGCAAACTTGTTCAACCCCTATGGAAAGTAGTGTGGAGAACTCTTAAAAAACTACAAATGAACCTACCATTTGACCCAGTTATACCACTCCTTGGCATATACCCAAAGATCTCATCCTATTGCAGAGACACTTGTACATTCATGTTTTGTTGCTGCTGTTTTCACAATAGCTAAGATATGGAAGCAAGCTACATGTCTCTCAATTGACATGTGGATAATGAAAATATGGTTCATTTACATGATGGAGTTCTACTCAGCAGTAAATAAAGGTGAAATCATGAACTTTGCAGGTAAATGGATGGAACTACAAACTGTTATACTAAGTGAAGTAACACAGTCTTAGAAAAAAAAATCGGGGTATGTTCTCCCTCATATGTGGATCCTAGAACCAAATCCTGATAAGTGAGTATGTATCCAGACATAACTACAGGAACCAGGATAATGGAAAGAACCTGGTAGGTAAAGGAAAAGAAAGAACCTGAAAGAGAAGGACAGTAGGAAACAGGAAATAATAAGGGAGATATGGATAAAAATCGGGATAGTTTAAAGGAGAGGGGAGGGAAGGAACTTAGGGGATAAAGGGAAAGAAGGAGCTCAAGAGAGGTAGGACTGTAAGAGAAGGGTATTATTAAGGGAGAAAGGGGGAAAACGGGGGCACCTTAATTGGGGAAACCATGATGGAGGGGTTAGACAATGCGAGAGATAAATAATGCCTAGCTAGCTTTAAAAACCAGAGGGAACTATATTAGTCCAACAACGTACTGAGCGATTATATATACCAGATCAAGAAATATATATCTAGGTAAGGTTTATTTAAGAACAACTTGTCTTTGCTCAAGATTTATGTACATGGCATAAAGTAATTAAAAGTACCAGACTGGCAGAACTAACCTTCTTGGATGTTTAACAGACATACTTTGAGGTCTATACTAATTTAGTCAGAGGGACATAAAGGACAGTTTTTGCTCCTTGCCCTCATAGGTTGACTAGTTCCAGGGACTGTGAGCATCTCCCAAAGTGTCCTGTGCCGGTACCAGCCGACCAAGGCGAACAGCACCTGAAAGGGGGAGTGAGGATGAAAAATAAACAAGAGACAGAGAAAGATACTTGGGAGGACGGTCAGTAGAGACTGCAGTCCCAGTTTATTTTAGCTTAGCCTTCTTATACAGTAGAACATCAGATAGCCACAGTTTGCTTAGCTGAATTAGCATTAACAGCTCTTTTTCCCACCTTTTCCTGAGGGTCAAGGAACGGTCAAATACTTGTTGTGAATTCCACCATTTAACCATCTTCCCTAAAATATCAACACATTCCTCCTGACTTGGCAGAGCAATTCAGTACTTGTGTGAAAAACACACAAACTCTTGAGTCAAGGCAAAAGATCATAAAGTAAACAAGCAAGCCTGCCACAGCTCAGTGTACAAAATGGCTGTGCTTATACTAATAGCTCCCAACAGTCCTGTAATTGTGGTGGGTCACCTGTCCTCTTGATCAAAGAGGCCAAGGAGAACCCACAAGAGGGACATGAACCAGTGTCCAGTCTACAAAGAGGAGGGTCAACAAAGAGGAAACATTTCCTCTACGCTTCCAAGTGAAGCCAGCCATTGCCGAGCAGGACCTTTAACTTATCTTCACATAGGCAGAACTGGTAAAAGGAAGGTGCCAGAGGCTCCTTCCAAGCCCATGTGACCCCTGAGGAACAGATCCTCAAACGACCTTAAGAGTAAAAATAAATTGGTTTATCTGGGCCAACTACAAGGCCTTAAACACCCAAAAGGAAAGTATAACCAAAGATTAAATGGGCCAATATAATTTTTTAAGAGTCCATATGTATATCTAAAGGCTACGTAACAAGCAACAATGCAAGATAGGAGATATCTTCTTTTTAGTTGTCTGCCAGGGTGGCCCAAGGAACTCCCAGCATAGAACTGGGAAAATAAACTGTTACCCAGCATAGAACTGGGAAAATAAACTCCAGACCCCAATTTTATCTAGAGGAATATATACAAGTGATTGCTGCTAGAGGAGGATCAGCTGACCTTCCTAAAACAAAAACCTCTAGATAGGCTGACTAGATTCACCAGAAGGGCAAGTAGTGGGGAATGGCTGGGGTGCTGACAACACAGCAGACGGTAGCAGCGATAACAGAGCATAAGGGCTCTAGTGGGGGGAGGGTGCCATCTGGGAAGTGGCTGTATAGTTGAATAAGATGGTTTGGGATGTTCTGTGTGATACACACACAAAAAAAAAGTCAACAAATTTTTTTAAATGTATTATATTTGAGGAGGAGGCATGGAAATTTATGTCATGCTAATTAGTAGAGGTGATAAACATTACCATTGAAATCTACCCAATGACTTTATAGACGTACACAGGTGCCAAGAATCCGAGTGCAAATGATTATGACTAGTAATACATACAGATTTACAGATTAAAGACACATGAGCCAACCTCTCACTGGTAGTAGCAAAAACAATGTGCCTGTCTGTAAGAAACAGTATATTTTAGAATGAAATGGAGATCTTTAATAAGGGTTAAAACTCATTCAATTTTAAGTCTTACAGGGCTTATACTGAGTTTGATATTGTATAACTATTTGCAAACCTGGGAAGTTTATAGCCACTTTTGAAGGAGCTGTGTCTTTGCTCTGGAAACTGTTATTGGGTATGTTAAAGCTGTAATGATATTCTTCCTCTAAAAAAATATTTAAAAAATGTAGGAAACAGTGTATCTTGAAATGGAGATCTTCTTTAAAGGTTAAAAACTCATTCAATTTTATGTCTTACAGGGTTTATACTGAGTTCAATATTGTATAACTGTATTAATTCAACTATGAACCTAAAAATTTACAGCCACTTTTGAAAGAGATGTATCCTTGCTCTGGAGTGTGTTACTGAATATGTTAAAGCTGTAATGAAATGCTTCTTCTAATCATGTGGTTATTAAATTAAAAAAATAAATAAAATTCTTCAAAGCATAAAAATTTGCTCCTCAATAATTAGGATATGTGAAAAACATTACTATTGAAATCTACCTGATGACTTTATATCCATGCTCAGATGCCAAGGAGCTCAGAAAGTAACCGACTGTGGCTAGTAATAATCAGATATAGAGAGATTAGAAGTGCATGTGCAAACATATAAGTGTCAATTGCATTAAAAATGAATTTTTCTGTATGAAACTGTATTTTAATAATGAAATGGAGATATTTTTAAAGGTTAAAACCTCATTTAATTTTATGTCTTAAAGGGTTTATACTAGGTACAATATTGTATAACTGTATTAATTCAACTGTAAACCTAAAAATTGACATCCAATTTTGAAACAGATGCATCTTAGCTCTCAAAATTGCTATTGAATATGTCAATGCTGTTGTCATGAAATGCTTCCTCTAATTATGTGGTTATTAAATAAATAATTAAAAAAAGAAAGATGAACTCCTGGTTTGAAAAGGGAGATTAGAAGGGTTGCTGTTTTAAAATTTAGAGAAGCCCTGGTTTGAAAAGGGAGATTAGAAGGGTTCAAGGTCAACCTCAGCTATACAGTAAGTTGAAGGCCAGCCTGGACTCTACTAGACCCTAGCTGAAAGAGAAAAGTCCTTCTAGCTGTCATTTGAAGGGAGTAGTTTGGAGCTAGTGAGCCCAGAGGTCAGAAACCAGGAACTGCACTGGAGTAGGAATCCAGGAGGAAGAGGGCAAGCTTGGACTAGGGGAAGGCCATAGATGCTGGGGCCCTCCCCTAGCCCACGTGTGCCTACCTTGTTGATGGCACAGCAAGTCCCTTGGCGGGGGGCCGCA
>NW_008329142.1:1418970-1468414 GCF_000622305.1 Nannospalax galili | reverse complement strand
TTGCCGTAGATGAGGAACAGCTGACCCTCCTGGAACAGGGACCTCTGGCTGACTAGATTTACCAGAAGGGCAGACAGGGGGGAATGGATGAGGGTTCTGACAACACAGTGGACAGTGACAGGGATGGCAGAGTATTGAGCCTCTAGTGGGAGAGGAAGGCTGTCTATCTGACGAGTTTGTATTCATGCTCAGATGCCGAGGAGCTCAGAAGGTGGGTGACTGTGACCAGTGATAGTCATGTATATAGAGATTAGAAATGCATGTGAAAACGTCTCAATGTCAATTGCTTTGGAATGAATTCTTCTGTATGAAAAAAAAATTAAAAAAATAATTGAAAAAAAATTTAGAGAAGCTTTGATCTCTGTTTAAAGATGCTCTGACAAAGAAGAATGACATATTTGAGACTCTTATTCATAGAGTGAAAGAATTCACTAAAACAAAATAAATGTGGAACTAAAACTAAACAATCCATAAATAGGATGAAAGCTTGTATTCTCCAGTTTATACAGATGTTGATAATTGTGTATGAACATGCATGTGTAAATGTTTATGTGTACACGTGGAGGGTAGAAATTGACATCAGGTGACCTCTTCAATTGATTCTCCAACTGAATTTTTGAGACAGGATCTCTCATTGAACTTATAGCTCACTGACTGGATAAACTGGATGCCAGAAAGTCCCAGGGATTCACGTGTGTTTACTTCTCCAGTACCAGAACTACAGGTGTGTGCTACTGAACCCAGCTTTTTGCATGAGTGCTGGGGATCCAAGCTCAGGTCCTTATGCTTGCACCGCAAACAACTTACCAACTGAGCCATCTTGTCAGACTTAGATGTTCATGATTTATTTTATCTACCCAATAATGCATTTTGGATTGTGTTATGATGTCAGTTATTTTACAATTACAATTTGAGACTAGTTCAATGTTTATACAAACAGTAATTTCAATGTGTAGACATGAGTTTCTAATAATTTTTACTTAAATCTTTTTTTGATTTAAAAAATTTTTGTGTATGTCTGTTGGTCTGCCACATGTGTGCATACCTGTGGAAGCCAGAAGAAAGTGTCAGGTCTTCTAAAGCTGGAGTTAAAAAGTTGTAAGCCATCCCACATGAGTCCTAGAAATGAACTCAGGTCCTCTGGAAGAGCAGTTCTTGATTCTAATCTCTCAGTCCCCTCTGCAGAACCTATGATAGGATTTTTTATTTGTTTGTTTTTTTTAAATATAGGATTTGTTGTTACAGATTTTTTAAAGTAGAAAATAGAACATTATTATGGGAAACTATATTGCTTTTTCTAGAGAATCAAATGAATGAATATTAGTGCTTTTGATGTTGAATGCCTGCTAGATGAAAAATCAGTCAAAGAAATCATGGCATTGCTACCACCTTCAAGTGCTACAGTGTCAGTCAGAATTAGCTGCTAATTTAAAGATGAATTTAATATCTTCTCTGTACGCTTGCACATTTTCCTACAAGTGGAAATACCTACAAATGTGGCCTTGGTTTACCATTTTGCTTATTTTCCAGTGCTGCTATTGGATATCAGCACAAAGCCAAGAGTTAAGATCTCTATGTGGATGCTTGAAAATTATTCCCCCACAAATGGTGCTGAATATTTAAAGGATTGTAAAGCAGGGCTGGAGAGATGGCTTGCCACTTGAGTGTATACTGCTCATGCAGAGGACTCCAGTTCAACTTCCGCACCTATGTTTGATGGCTCACAACTGCCTGTACCTCCAGCTCCAACGCCCTCTTATGGCCTCAGGTACTATACTCATGTGCACCTCTCCCCATTATACACATAATTAACAATAAAAAATTAAAATCTGTCCCATGTAAACTCAAGCCAGTCAAAATCCAAGCGTAGATATGGAGGAGTGGGTAAGAATCCCCAACCCTACCAAGTAGTTTGGCCACTGATGACTGCTGGGAAGAGAGATTCTGTCTGGTTTAAGGGTGCTTTGTAGGTTGACCAGGCTCCAGTGGATGGACCCACACTGAAGGGAAACAAATTTGATTTTATAACCATATATATATATATATATATATATATATATATATATATATATCACAACATGATATATATATATATATATATATATATATATATATATATATATGGCTACAGGAAATTGGGTGGGGAATTAGTAAGGGGTGGCAGATAGTGAAGAGGATCTAAATATGATAAAAATATATTGTGTGAAACTCATTCTATTTGAAAAATGAAAAAAAGCGCCCCCCCAATTGCAAATTATCTTTTGAATTATGTGGGCTCTTCTCAAACAAACATGCTGTCGTTTTTACTAATGACACAAAGGGGGTTGGTGAGCTAAACTGTCAGCACAAAGCAAAGCTGTGGCCTCAAGTCATATTTGTAGCCACTGATTTCATTGCCACTATTTATGATCAGACAAAAAGATCCAGTTTTATTCAAGAACATTTTTATGCCTTCAATTGCAGCACTTAGGGGGGCTGAGGCAGGGAGACTACTGTGAGTTTTGAGGTCAGCCTGGGCTACATAATGAGTTCCAGGCCAGCCTGAACTAAAATGAGAGAACTTGTCTCAACAAAAAGAATAAGAAATAAATATAAAAATGTTTTGATATGGTGGCAAAGCAACTTTTATTAAATTTTAATGCTTAAATATGTACACATATTTACACAATATGCAGTAACTTAGGGCAGGGCACTAATCTCCAAAAGCATACTTTGTCTTTATTACCTACCAAATATTGCTAGCTTATGCAGTTGTCTCCCAACTGGCTAGTTCCTCCAATGGGCAGGGCTTGCCGTATAGCATGGACTATGAAGGGGCTGCTGGGAGCCATCTTGGGAGGGAAGCTGTGAGCTGTGGGTAGCATGTGTGGCAGCGTGCATGGCGTGGAGAACTCTCAGCCATGCAACAGCTCAAGAACAGAATGGCCTGAATCTTATGGACCTGGGGTGAGATCGCTGGGCCTGGAGGCATGAGCAAATGGTAGCGGTGACTATGGGCATGGCACAGTCTGATATGGCGGGCTCTGAGCCACAGCATGGGGCTAGGCACTGGGTACTCATTCCTTTTTAAGTTAATAAATGCACATAAAGATATGTTATATTGTTTGCTTGATAGCGCAGAAGACCCAGAGGGAACCTGGGTGACAAAATTGGCATAGTCAGCAGGATAAAGGAACCACAGCCTTGGGGATGTGGGTCTCAGAAAGCAGTGCTGTTCCTACTGCCCTTGTGGTGGGTCAGCTGGGCTTTGAGTCCCAAATCCAGGAGAGAAGCCAATCAAAACCCATATGCTTAATGGAGCTAGGGATAGTCATATGGGTTATACAATGGATAATAAAATCTGTAACTAAAAACAGACCAGCCATGCAGAAGCATGGGCCACAGCTATGTTGTAAATGTGGGGATATGTTGCAGGTATGTGAAGATTTGCTAAAGGTTATCCAAAGGCTAGAAAATCTTTCACCTGCTCTGGACCCAAACAGAGCACCCAGAGAGAGCAAGATAGTGTGGCCACTTTGCATCATAAAGGATGTGTCCCAAGCAGGGAAAGTAGAAAAGGCTGAACTGGCAGACCCAGATGGAGAGAGAAAAAAGGTGGGACACTTTGACTTGTGTAAGGTCCAAGAACTCAGAGGAAAAGACAGATAATAGTAAAAAAAAAAAAAAAAAAAAGCTAACTGTGCTGTAGCTAGGAAATATTCCATGCTAGAACTGTTAAAACTAGGAAAAACTTACAATCAAGCAAGCAGAGAGCCTCTTGCCACATGGCTTGTGAGAGTATGGGACATGGGAGCAAATGACATCAGTCTAAGTCCTTCAGAAGCTTCACAGCTGAGTTGTATAACCACCCATCTGTCCTTGTGATTTAGGCTGTTCAACCTAGGCCAATGTGGTGGCTGGTTGAAGGCATTAAAGATACACCATTGTCACCAAGACTAACATGATTAGCTGGGGCTGGAGGACTATAAAGGAGGGGCAGGCATTCCTGAGAGAACTATGTATGAGAAAAGCAATGTATGATGACCAGTTCACTGGGCCAGATGAGAATGTGTTCATCAGAGATATGAAAGAAAGCTTAATTCAACTCGGACCTTGAGAATGATATGGGGCTTTAATGGTTTTACTAAGCCATTTGATGGGACAGGATCTTTGTAAAGTGAGAGAGGCTTTGGCAAATCTAAATGATTCTGACCAGTATGTAAAACATGTCTGTAAAATAACAGAACACCCTATAAGAGATATAGAAAAGTCCAGACTGAAGAAATGGTCCACTTAGGTTACTCAAAGACAAATGTGGCAAGACTTATGTCAAGCCCAAATCCTAGGAGAAAAAAATTGATAGAAAATCATATTCAGTACTAAGGTGTTTCTAGAAGGTTTTAAAACCAGAAAAACAGTTTACAAAGGACATTCGAAGGATAACAACTGTACAAGGGTTGGTTAAGAATCCCCAAGGATTAAATAAGAGGCATTTATCTTCTGATAAAAGCTATACTAGGGGTGGAAGCAGTTTTCCCCACCAAGTTCTCCCCCAGCAACCTGGTGTGATCAATGGGAAGATGACAGATATGGCTAAGGTCAGGAGGCAGACCCAGAGCCTGTCTGACTCAAGGAACCAACAAATGTATCAGGGGCAGGAGAAGCCCCCTGCCTCCTTAGACAAGTGCAGGGTCAGGCAACTAGAGCCAACACCTGTAAGTGTATCAAGAATAAAAGAATCCAAAGGGATAACTAAAATGGTAAAGAGCTAACCAAATTAATGCATTGTACCCATGCTATGGTACCTAACAAGGATCTATAGAGAAAACAGTTAATATGAATGGACAAAACCTTTCTGTGCTGTGTGAGACCTTGTCTATGATTGATTTAATATATAATATTAATCTTCCTTTGAGTGTTTTACAGATGTGAAACCCACTTGAAAGATACCTGAAGAAGTAAAGGCCAGCTATAGTGCTAAGATTCTTGGGAGTTTTATGTAAGTTGGGTAAGATGAGGACAGAGACTCCCAAACTATACAACTGTTAAGAAAATATACATTACCAGGGGTGGGTTGCCCCCCTAGGAGATGTTGGTCAAAGAGAGAGGTCCTCCAATTCACCAAAGCTATTGCCATTAATGTTGGTTGTACACTAGAAAGGTCGGTAACGCCATGTTGCTGAGGACACTGCATGTTGTGAGTGTGGGAGAACAAGAAGAGATGGAACTGAGACTAAGCCAAAAAACTCTGTGCCACTGGGTTGATGACTTTCATATTGATGCAGATGGTTGGGGAAGAAAGGATCCCCTATAATTCTACTCAATGATGGACCCTGTGTGCTGCACATTGTGGACATGCCAAGCAATACCTGCAAGTGCAATAATGGCTCAACCAACACATGTACAACTGACAAATTTCTAATTGGATAAGGCCTTCTCCTAGGGGTGGAACACACATCTGGTGCTGTAGACCAGGCCAACACCTTGCGTCCAGACAGGTTACAGGCTCTAGTGGAGAAGCCATCATGAATTTACTGTTTAATGAGTATAGTACACCTACTGGGATATCTTCTAGGCATTTGTATTTACATTCATGTTTGTTTAAATGTGTCTACTTCCTTCCATTTGTCTCTATAGTAGAAGAAACACTACTGATGTAGATCAGTGGCTAAGGCCTAAAGATGACTAATGATGAGGCCCAAGAAACCACTACCTCCCATGGTACAAGTGAGATTGTCCTACATCTGTCACCCCATCCAAGGCTCAGGGACCTTAGTGGAAGATGGATAGGAAGATTGTAAGAGTGGAGGAAAAGGGTGGAGTGTCTCCTAATTGGTTCATTCCTCCAATGGGTGGAGCTTGCCATGGGGCATGTACTATGAAGGAGCTGCTGGGGGCCATCTTGTGACAGAAGCTGTGAGCTGTGGGTAGCAAGTGTGGCAGCACATGTGGCTTGGGGAACACACAGTGGTGCAACAGCCCAAGGACAAAATGGCCTGACTCTTATGGACCTGGAGCAAGATCACTGGCCCCAGAGGCATGAGCGAATGCTAGTGGTAACTATGGGCATGGCATGGTCTGATATGGTGGGCTCTGAACTGCTGAGCGGGGCTAGGCACTGGGTACTCATTCCTTTGTAAGTTAATAAATGCACGTAAAGATGTTATATGGTTTGCTTGATAGTGCAGGAGACCCAGAGGGAATTCGGGTGACAGCAGTGCATAGCCCCAATGTCCTAGTTACTTAATTTTTTTGTGATAAAAATACTAACCAAAACCAACTTGGGGAGGAAAGGGTTTATTTTGTCTTCAGCTTACAGTTTATCATGGAGGGAAGCCAAGACAGGAGCTTAGGCAGGAACTGAAGCATAGTTCATGGAGGACCACTGCTTTCTGGCTCTCTCCCCTGACCAGGCTGTGCTCAGCCTGCTTTCTTATATAACACAGGACCACCTGCCTCCCACATCATTCAACAATTCAGACAATGCTCCACGGACATGACCACAGGTCAGTCCAATGGAGGGAATTCCTCAGTTGAGGTTTCCTCCACCCAGATGTGTTAGGGTGACAACTGAAGCTATCCATCACAATTGACCCCTTGTCAAGTTGATACACAAACACATCATTAACCCACAATCTTTCCATTTCTTGTCCCCAAGATATGACAATAATATTAATATCGCAATGTAAATAGTACAACTTTAAAAGTCTCACAGTCTTTTAAAAGTTCAAAGTCCTTTTAATATTCTGTTAACTGTGAGCTCCTATAAAATCTCAAACAAGTTACATACTGTCTTAGAACTGGGCACATTTAAGTAGAACCAAAGTCCAGCAGTGGAGCTCAATGTTGGACACCTGAGTGTCATTCATGATCTTCTGGATTCCAAATGGTTTGGGCAGCTCCACTTAATGTGGCTCTGCCATCCGCAGCACACACAGCTTGCCTCATAGGCTCAGACTGTCTCCACTCCACACCTGCTGCTGCCCTTTGTGTTCATCACATGGGCCTGGCATCTCCAGTATGCTAGGGTTTCTACTGAATCTGAGGCTGCACCCTCACCAATGGGCTCTTCTGGCCTCTCAGGGTGCAAAGCCTCAGATTCTCTCCATGACCCCTTCAATACTAGGTATTTTCACTGCAACTGAGGCTGTAGCTTTACCAATGGCGACCTTTACCAATAATAGCCTTGCCTGAACTCTCACACTCCCAAGCCTCAGCTGCTCTCCATGACCCCTTCATGCCTTCAAAGCCAGTATCATGTAGGAGACTTACACATTACAAAGTCCTACTTCCAGCTTGAGATGGAGTCTCAGACCCCCTTAGGACCACAGCTTCTGTGTGCTGACCCTAAAGAAATACTTCACCTCAATGATGTTAGTCTCTTGTTACAGCTGATTTTTCAGCTCCAGCTGATCAGCATCAATTATCCAAGTAAGGCCCCAAAAGGTTTCACTTCCAAAGATTCTTAATACAAAATATTCACACAAATAGCCTTGATAGACTTTTTGCTTCCCTTTGAAGCTTCACAAGTCAGGCCTCCATCATCTACACCTCTTTCAGTGTTATCTTCCAAGTTCCCGCAGACAATTCACTGAGCTCCTAGAAGTTTTCTCAGTTCAAAGCTCCAAAACTTCCACAATTCTCCTAACCACATATGTTCAAGTTCATCACAGTAATATCCCACTCTTTGGTACCAATTTCTGTCCTAGTTACTTTCTACTGCTGTGATAAAACCACTGACCAAACCAACTTGGTGAGGAAAGGGTTTATTTCACCTTTAGCTTATAGTTAATCATGGAGGGAAGCCAAGGCAGGAATTTGGGAAGGAACTGAAGCACAGACCATGGAGGAACACTGCTTACTGGCTGGCTCCCCTGGCCTGTGCTCAGCTTGCCTCTTCTTTTCTTAAAAAATATTTTGTTTGTTATTTTTATGTGTATGAATGTATTGCCTTCATGTGTGTAAGTGCACCCATGTCCTACAATGCCTGAAGAGGTCAGAAGAGGGCATTAGATCCCCTTAAACTGGAGTTATGGATTTGAATTCTTGTTAGCCACCGTGTGAGCACTGGGAACCAAACCAGGATCCTTTGCAAGGACCCTCTTAACTGCTGAGTCATCTCTCCAGTCCCAGTCTGCTTTTCTTACACAGGACTACCTGCCCAAGGGACTGGGCACTCCCATATCACTCGACAGTCAATAAAGTTCCCACAGACATGGCCACCCACAGTGGACTGGGCACTCCTATATCACTCGACAATCAATAAAGCTTCCACAGACACGGCCACCAGTTCAAACTGAAGCTATCCAGTATACCCAATAACGAATAAATTCAGTTTTTATTGAGTGGAATTTATAGGGAAATCAGTCATCTAAATTTTTAAAAATTTTGTTTTTGGAAAGTTATATCTATAAAACTTGGAGAAAGAATATATTTTACTTATTTATTAGCTTAGCAAACTTCTGAATATTTAGATGATGGCCTCTCAAATATTTACAGTTTGCCTAAGTTTCCACTGATCCATCATCTGCTAGGTCATCAAAGAACACACTGTTCATCTAGAGAATGGAGGTAATGCAATGGTTTTGCTTGAGAGCATTCAAGGTATATTATGTGCTTCTTCTAAGTTCCTATTAAAGAGGACAAATGGGGGCATTATCCCATGTTATAGAATGACATTTTTCCCACTAGGTGTAATATGATCTCCATCTTGGCATAGAGACTGTCTTAGCCAGGCAACCATGGCAACTAATTGAGTCAAGCAATAGAAGAGGTAGCTAGTTCTATGGTAGCAATAATAGAGTTAATGATACTTCTTAATAGAAGGAGGAAGGGTAGGGTCACTTGGAATGAAAATCTTTATTCTCTCCTTCTATCCCCTTGCTTCAAGTTATCTAAGGAATTGCTAGAGTATACGGGAAGTGAAAGATTAACCGAAAGGAGTACACCATGATGAGGTTTCTATGAGGTCCTCATTCATGATAGAGTGGGTCTTGTATGCATACACATTAGCTAGGTGGTCTCTGATGGGAATGGGTTCTTCAGGCAGGCAAAGTGTCATAGGTAGAAAGTCATAGGGAGTATTTGAGGAACTAACAAACATTCAGTGTGGCTTCAGAACACTAAGTAAATAAGGGAGGATGGTGAGAGTTGGAGCTCCAAAGGATAGAGAGCTAAATAATAGTGCTCTCTGGGTAATATTAAGACTCCTGAAGGAACTGAAGGGAAGGATTAAGAAGTGCTTTGACTTCATTGGACTGAGAGACTAAGTCTGACCACAGGTGTAAGGAGGATGAAAGATGAAGGGGCAAAATTCACAGCTTTAATGAATCCTGAAGTTCAGCTTGTATTTAGGTTTCCTCATTTTATACCCATTAGTGCTTATAGTTTCAAGTCTTTCAAGTTAAACATAAATATACCTTTGTTTGTTTTCAGTTTTACCTAGAGTATGTTCTGTCTCTATTCTTGACATCTGAGTCCTCATCTCTTTTGGTATTGGGCTCAGAAGATGTCTTTCATTGACACATTTTTGGATTTCACATAAAAGTGGAGGAGAATCGGAGATGCTATAGTGCCATTTGTAGTTTGTTTATAAGAACGCATAGCAATCAGTGTTTGCACCCCATGGAAGTATGGTTTCAATTTTGTCCTTGAAATATGAGAAGAGTTATGTTGCCAGCACATATTTATCCCTGCCAAGCGTCTTCTGATTAATAGAGTATACAAACATCTTATGAGGTTTTGCTTTCATTTTCTTCCCAAGTTTAGTCGCATCTTAAAGGAACACCTGTTAAATGATAGCATTTATTACAATGATGGGAATATTAGCTGAGTGATTCTCCAACAGAGTTAGTGGAGAGACACCATTTGTAACAAGTCTATCAACTGCTATTTTATATATTGATATTTATATTTGCATATGCTGGGCAACTCAAATCTGAACATTGCTTTGGTTAGAATCAAAACAAAAGGCTAGGATTTTGAGGGTTTAAAACTGGCTACATTTTGTAATTTGTAGCTTATCACCATTTGATTAATATAGTGATGCTTAATAATCATGGCCTATGTGGTAGTTTGAATGAGAATGTTTTCCATAGGCTCAAATATTTGAGCACTTGGTCCCAAGTTGGTGGCACTATTTGCAAAAGTTTAGGAGGTATGGCCTTGCTGAAGGCAGGATGCCACTGAGGGCAAGCTTTGAGAGTTTATAACCTTGAAACCCTTCCAGTTTGATCTCTGCTTCCTATTTGTCATTGGGAATGTGAGCTCTCAGCTTTTTGCTATGGCCATCTCCTCCTGCCGTGCACACCTCACCATTAAGAACTCTCCCTCTGGAACCCAAATAAACTCTTCCATAAGTTACTTTGGTCATGGTATTTTATAACAGCACAAAAAACCGACTAATACACCTTATAAGCTCATTATTGACATAGCCGACATTTATTTATGAAGAACTGAAATGTTGAGGTTTACTTAAGTCAAACAACATGAGGCCTGGACAGCAAAATATAACAAATATTAGTTATTTTATTTTTTACAAATCAATTATCTTTTGTTGGAATTCATGTTGAAACTTTTCTTATTTTTAGACATCATTTGTAAAGAAATAATAGTATATAACCCAGCATTGCTACAAAGAAAGATGAAATGTGATACATTTCAGTGTGTTTACAATGGGTTACAATACTTGTATCCTAGTAAGCATGTTAAGTTCATCAGAGCTGGTCTTGAATATTTTTAATGTTTCTTCTTATTGCTATTGCATTTAGTTTTCTTTATTTCTTTGAAGTCAATGGCACACTTCATTATTTCATGCAATTCATTACAATAAGCACATCTCTTTTTTTGTCTTTTTTGAGACAGGGTTTCCTTGTAGCCCCAGCTGTCCTGGAACTCACTATGTAGACAATAAGCACATCTTTGGAAGTCCCAGAAGAATATTCCTTTATCAAATATACTTAAGTTCTTGATATCAAGTTTACTGCCTTGAAGAGTTCAGACATGTTTAGAATCTGAATGCATATGAACAGTTTCTTAAATTTATTCAACACAGTATTTCTTAACTATTTCTCCAAGTGTTATGACATGGGTATTTATGCACCACTGAGGACTACTGAGGACTAAATTTCAGTTAAAAACTTTTAAAAAACCTAAACAAAGCTGCTGTGATGGTTCAGCAGGAAAAGGTATTTGCCTCTAAGGCTGAGAACTTGAGTTCTTTCCCTAGGCCCCACACAGTAGGAGAGAATTGACCCCCACAAGTTGTCACCTACCTCTTCCCATGTGTGCACCCTTCCACACACAAAATAGTAAAATAAATAAACAGATAAATAAACAATAAATAATGTGGTTTGAACGAAAATGTCCCCCATAGGCTCCAAGTATTTGGACATTTTGTCCCTAGTTAGTGGTGCTTTTTTGGGAGGTCTTAGGAGGTGTGGCTGTCTTGGAGGAAGCATGTCACTGGGAGTGGGCTTAGAGAGTTCTTAAGCCTTGCTGGAGCTCCAGTTGCTCTCTTGCTTCTTGTGCCTGCTTGAAGATGTAGAGCCTAGCTTCTGCTCTTCCTCCAGTCACCTCTGTAGCCATGCCGCCTTGCCATGATGGACTCCTGCCCCTTTGGAACAGTAAGCTCAAATAAACTTCCTTCTATAAGTTGCTTTGGTGAGTGTTTCTATCACAGCAACAGAAAAGTAACAAATACAAATAAATAAATAAAAATAAGTGGAAAATGTAAAGTCTCAAAAATCTAGCTTCTACTCCCATTACCTTATTGAAATTTCTTGGATGTTTGGTGATAATAGTCCATTTGAGAATGTTTTAAAAGTGTTTGTCATTATTAGCTGTTTTCCTGCCCATTCATTGCTTACCTTACTTCTGCCTCTGCTTTCTTTTCTATAAGATTAGGTTTAAATTGAATTATGTATGTGTGTGTGTGTGCTTAAAATAGCATCTAGACCTTAAAAAGCACATAGGACTTTTGGTTGTTATCAGTATTGCATTATTCACTAGAAACATTCTAGGCCCACCACACCACTGCCGGTGCAGCAGGAACGGGGTCTGAGTAGGCTCTTCCAGCTTTGCACATGACAGCCCCCTGCCAGATTTTCTTGCCCATCACAGTGAAGATATTTTTCCTGCTTAGTTATCTAATTGTCGAACGTAAGAGCCTTTAAATATAAGATACATTGCCAATTTTGTGTATATTATGGCATAATTTTTTTTGGTCTTTTTGAGACAGGGTCTCCCTGTAGCCCCAGCTGTCCTGGAACTCACTATGTAGACCAGGCTGTCCTCAAACTCACAAAGATCCACCTGCCTCTGCCTCCCGAGTGCTGGGATTAAAGGCATGTGTCACCACGCTCAGCTAAGTGGATATTGCAATGTTCCAATGACTTTTTGTTGTTGTTGAAATGATTTCTCTCTCTCTCCATTAAATCTCCCTGGCATCTTTGTAAAAATACAATTGATCATACAATGTGGTTTGTAATTATACTATTTATTCTATTCTATTCAACTACCTGTTTAATCTCACATCAAATCATACTATCTCTATTATTGTGAATCTCTATATAGTGAATCTGAAAAGTACATGGTACAACTTTTTGTTCATAATTTTAATAACTATTTGTATTATGTTAATTCCTTTATATTTTACTGATCTTTAGAATTAACTTCTCAAAGTTTTATGAAAAGCCATCTGATTGTTCTGCTGTGACTACACAGAATTAGTCTTGACAAATTTGGGCAGAATGATTGTCTGGTATGTCTGATAACTTCTTGGGCCTCATTCTTTTATTTATTTATTTATTTATTTATTTATTTATTTATTTATTTATTATGATGAGTGTTTTGCCTGCATGTAAGTATGTGCACCATATGTGTGCATGCTGCCTACAGAGGCCAGAAAAGGGTGCCAGATTCCATGGAATTGGAGTTACAGAGGGTTGTGAACCACCATGTGGAACCAAACCTGGGTCCTCTGTAGAAGCAGAAAGTGCTTTTAACCACTGAGCCATATCTCCAGCCCCAGAACAAATAACTTAACAATGGTATTTGTATTTGTAAATATGGCATGCTGGCTCATTTATTTCTTTCTAATTTATTTTGTAATTTTCAGGTCCAAGTCTTTTATACTGTTTGTTAATCTTATGACTAGGTATTTTTTGGATTTTGCATTATTATAAACAATATTTTATAATAATGAATTTCTATCTGTTGATAGAATATATGCATTCAAGTAATTTTTCAAGTTTGGATATTTAAAAATTTTATTTTCAATTTTTTTTTGAGTTTTTGTGCCTTTCATATATCTTAATCAAATTTAGATCCCCTCCCCCATCTGCACTGCTTAGAGTCCTCCCCACTGGATCTCATACATTTTGTCATAAATGTTAAGTCCTATGCAGTCAAGCATTTGTACCCAGATGTCCCTCGGCACAAGTTCATCTACTGGAGTCTAATCGGCCTATCTAGAGTCACTCCCTTAAAGAAGATCTGCTCTGTCTTACCCATCAGTAATCAGTTGCCAATAGTTTTTGGCTAGGGTTGGGGCCTGCTGCCCATTTCCCATATTCTATGCTGGAATTTTGTCTTATTGAGTTCACATGGGTCTGGTGCACACTGTCACCATTGTTGCAAGTTCATATGAGCAAGTTCCAAGTGTTCTGAAAACTTCTGTTTCCTTATGTTCATGTACCAACCCTGGCTCTGCAGTCTTTCTGTCCTCTCTTCCATGATGATCTCTAAGCCATGGGTAGGTCAGGTTTAATACAGTGGTCCTATCCAGGGACATACACTCTGAAGTCTCTTATTCTTTAAAACTTAGCCAGTTGTGGCCTTCTGTGTACATCATACTCTGTTGTATGATGAAACTTCACTGGTGAGAGTTGAGAGATGTATTAGTATTCTCTCTATCCCATATTCTGATATGTTCCATAAGCCTTACGTGTAGAAGTTTCACTTGTAGATGTATCACTTCAGCTGGGCATTTCTCAGACATATATTCTCTCTGTGTGTCCAGTTGTGGAACTCTGTAATAGCCTCCATCTTTTGCAAAAAGAAGCTTATTTGATAAGTGGTGTACAGTATACTTGTCTATGAATATAAGGACCTACATTTAGCATATGGTAATAAATTTCGTTTTTCTAGAGATATGACAGGGATAGGGATTTCTCTGGGATTTATGACCTCTCCAGACATGTGTATTTGGCTAATTTATGGTGCGACCCATGAGTTTCCTCCTTTGAGAGGGTTTTAAATCCAATTAGATAGCTGTTTATTAACTTCTAGATAAAAGTGCCACTACTGCACCAGTAGAGATAGTTTGATGTGCCAGCCATTGTGGTTATTAAGCTTTGGAGCTGTGTTTGACAATTGATTGATTTTTCTCCCTTAGAAGCTTGCATAGTGTCCTCTAGAACTGAGAACTAGTTTTCATGGTAAAGGCTTCCAGGTCAGTTCTAACTCCATTGCTCCAAGTCTGTATCTGAAGTATGCCTTGTCTTTAGCAAACATACAAGTTATTTTGAAAGACAACTTAAACTCTTTATGTTATATCAGTATGTCTTTTATTTTTTATTTTGCATCATTTCCTATATTAAGACTTTCACTACAACATTAAATGGAAGGAATAAGAATGGATATTCTTTGTTCCTGGTTTTAGTGGAAAGCATTTAGTTTTTCTCTTAAGTGTATGCTAGGTCTAAGGTGGTTTTTAAAACAATTTTCTCTATGAAATGAGAAGGTTTTCTTCTACTTCTAGATTACTGAGAGTTTTACTATTAACTGATTACAACTTTTGTCAAAAATTCAATTGAATTTTATAGAGAATGTCCAATCTGAATATTGGCTTTCTCCTTTATTTTTAAACATTTATTGCATTTTATAGAGAATATATATAAATAAATTTATGCTAGTCAAATATTATAAAGGACCAAGTAATCTTATATTCTACCTTCTTAGTTCCACTTTTTCTCCACAGGCAACTACTTTTATTAGTTTTCATCATATTATTTTTGCATCGCTACAGTGCAGATGCTATGGAATTTCAATATATTATAATTTGCTCCATTTTAAACAAATAGTAGTCTGTAAAATAATTCTGAATTTACCTTTTTCACTTTATCTATCTTGGAAGACTTTTCTGATTATAATGTAGAGAAATTTCTTGTTATTTTTTACAGCTGTAAAGTATTCTATTGTATGGGTGGATATACCATTGCTTAGAAAACTGAAATTTTCTAATGAGACTCTGATCTTGTTATATAAATGTTGTGGTAGTTTACCATACTATGATCATTAACTCAGTTCAAAGGATAAATGCATTTGTAATTTTTATAGTAAAAATTTATATTTACTATTAACACTCCATTATGTGAGTCTTGTTCAAATGTATTATGAAAAAGTGCTTCACACTCTTCTCTGGGTTCTGTTTTCCATTTGTTGTTCTGACTCTAAATCACGTGAGTTTTCTCAGTTGCTTCAAACACTGCACCTCAGACTTGATGTAAGAATAACTGTATTAATTTATCATGATAATTTATCAAGAAAGAATTTGCTGTATCATTTAGTATCCTGAGAAGAGGTACTTTCTTTGCACTGTGCACGTTCTTTACTATTTATCACTGATAAAATGGTTTTTGTGTAGGTTCACTGGGTCAGGAAGAGAGTTAGAGAAAGTTAGAGAGGCTTAGTTCTCATTAATTTCCCACATTTTGAAAAAAAGATTGACCCTATTTCTGTTATAAGTAACATTATTGGTTATAGCATCAAAAACACACCTCATCTAACAGATTCACTTTATTTTGCTATCTAAGAAAAAGGAGTGAGAACTTTTTTTACCTCAACAGACTGGGGTCTCAAATACTATTTTGTAATGTCACTTGATCTGCTTGTTATAGTTTAGATTTCTAAAGTTTTCATTATGTATATATTTTGTGTTTGTATGTGTATTTGTGCACATGAGTGCAGTGCTTCCAGAGGCCAGAAAAGGGTATTGGATCCCCTGGAGCTGGAGTTATAGGCAATTGTGAACTGCCCAACATGGGTTCTTCAAACTAAACTTGGGTCCTCTGCAAGAGCAATATACGCTCTTAATTGCTGAGTTATCTCTCTATCCCTCTGCTTCTTATATTTTAAAATGCAAGATTTACCTTCTTTTTGCTACCTGGGAGGTGAGGTTGTAAACTAGAAATGGATAATTTGCAAATAACACTTAAAATGACCTATAAATCCAAACAAAACAGCAAACTTTATAATACATTAGCTAGCTTTCTTTGAAGTTTGTAATAGAGGACTTTATTACATTGTTATCTTTTATTATATCTCTAAAAATAGTACAAAGGGCTTCACAAGGGGGACAGTGTGAATGACTGTACCACAGAGCGCACACATGCCAGAAGATTTGCACTTGTACAGAAATTAAACATGTGACAGTCTTTCAATGGAGCAATGTGCAAAGCAGGCTCAGGTGACTTTAACCTGGGCAAATGTTAATGTGGTAGAAATGTAAATCATCAGCAAAATTTATAGGAATGCCAATATAAGCATGAAATGTTAACCTATCTCAGGCTGTATGAGAGCTTTATATTCCTCCATGATGTCCCTGGATGTTGGCTTAAGAAAGCAGTAAGGCAGGACTGGAGACTCACTGGAGCTGTAAATTCCCTCCTACTACCTTTGGTTCATATGAGTGTTTTATTCATTTATTACAATTTTTAAATTAAACACACTTAATTGGAATCACTTTTATATCCCTTTTGAGCAAATATGTTGAGTTAATTTATTAATTAACTTGAAAGAAATATTGGTTTAGACCATTTGCTTTGGAGCTAATACCGAATTTGCATTTTGACTACTCCACTTGCTGATTGGTTTTCTTACATATAACCAAAATTCTCAGAAACCTGATTTTCTCATAGGTGAAACCGATAGAAAAATGCCTGCTCTATGAAGTTAAGGTATGAAATAAAGGGTGTTAAACATTTAGCATAGTTTATGGCAAATAATGTATTTAAGGAAGGGTAGTGAAAATTAAAATGTAAAAAATTGTTTTACTTTCCAGAAAGGGGTATATTAGCTGAACTTGAGGAAGTATACTTAGAGATGATTACTTTAACTGAAATACTGCATATATGGCAAAACTTCATTTGTCCATATAGGTATATTTATGCACGGAGACATACACATATGCATATATACAAAGAATAGGACTTTCCGCAAAAAGAAGTGAACACGCTTGAGCTTTTTAAAAAAATATTTATTTTAGTGGTTGCAGAGAAGGCTCAGTGGTTAAGACCATGTACTGCTCTTGCAGAGGATCCAGCACCCACCATAGGGAGAGGTTCACTACTGCCTGTGATAACATCATAGCACATCCATAATTTCATGCACTTCCAGCTCCAATGGGATCCAATTCCTCTGATTTCCACAAGCATCTGCACTCACGTGCACAGGCACAAACCCCTAATTAAAAACAATAAATATTTTTAAATTTTTATTTATTTTTATTTTATGTGTATGCATGTATTGCCTGCATGTAGGTAAGTGCACCGTGCCATGCAATGCCCGCTGAGAACAGAAGAGGCTGTGGGATCCCTTGGGACTGGAGTTACTGACAGTTGTTAGCTGCCATGTGGGTGCTGGGATTTGAACTCGGGTCTTCTGTAAGAACAGTCAGTGTTCTTAACTTCTTAGCCAGCTTTCCAGCCCCAATAAATAAATATTTTAAAATATTTATTTATTTGTGTGTGTGGGGGCATGTCTGGGTTCCCATGAAAACCAGAAGAAGAGGTCAAAGTGCCTGCAACTGACATTACAGGCAGTTGTCAGCTGCCTGATGTGGGTACCATGAACTGAACCTCTGCAAGCCATATACTCCTAACTGCCGAGCCATCTCTCCAGTCCCTTAATTTTAAAACCAATTTTAAAAAGCTTAAAATTACTCTAATATGAAATTTCTCCCTTAGTACATTCCAGAAGTATAAGCAATATTTCTAGTCCTGCAATTCAGAACAGCACATCTGCATGTACTTTTCAGAGTCCATCAGGGTGCTGGTCTCCCTGGAGTGTGATGCTGTGAGTACAATTTAGCCTGGCGAACTTTCAAAGATAACATCATAGCACATCCATAATTTCATGCACTTCACAGATGGCATCATTTCCACTGGGGCGTGATAGACCCTATACTAAAATGACTGTTGAAATAGGTTAAGATGAGTCATCTAAAAATTTTAAGAGTAGAATTAGTGAAGACAGCCTACTAATTTTCATTTAAGTGTTTTGTTACATCATTTGGTATTAGGCTGCCTGCTTGGGAACATGTCACCTGCAAATTCGATTTCCTTATTAAGTTAAAATAATTTTAACTTTGGTGTAGATGACAGCTAGCTAAAAATGGTACAAAATAAACTGAAATATTGTAAAGGATACATTTTAAGTGAAATGACTGGCATTATCCCAGAATATATAATCTATATATAATCAGTAAATATACTTTTCACCCTTTCCTCTTGATTCACATAAATTTAATAAAAAGAGTTTTAAAAAATGTGTGCTGCTGTGCATTTTATTATGTAATAACGTCTGCAGGGTACCACTTTTCTGTTTCTCACTTCATCAGAACTGTTTTTCATTTGGTTGGACCGCCTCAGCTGTGATGGTGTTGGAAAAAGGCATCTGTACTTTTGCAATCATCTACTGAAAAAGGCTGTTTCTATGTAGCTATATGTCTCTTTGAGACCAAATGGGAGATGCTTAATGTTAATAAATAAGCAGTTTCTGCATAAATAAAGACCAGGTCCTGAGATCTACAGACTTGATTAATTATTTTTTTTTCTGTTCCAAACCAAATGGACTCATAAAACAAGTGATAAAATTGTGAATTGTATACTTAGTTACAAATGCATTCAGAATAAATATGGTTTCTATTTGTCACTACAAATATTACAGTGCTATGAGACTCAACCTTAATCCATTACAATAGAACAAAATATAAATATATGACCCTGTGTGTAAAATAAATTTGTACCAAAGTACTGCAGGAACACAGAATAAGTTTGCCTTTGTTTTAGATGCCAAAAATGTTGTTCAAAGCCCTGGAGGATATGTTCAACTCACCTCCTTTATGGCTTCCCACTGTCTCCCTGCCAAAAAAAGTCCTTTAACATTCAATCTGACCAAATGGGCATATTATTATATGGTGATATTTATATAAGCAATGCATATTTGCATGCATTAAGAATACAATTTTTAATAAAGTAGAGCTGTTTAAAATGGGATGCTTTAAAATTCTGTGGTCATAGAGAATGCAGACTTTTATTAGGTAAGCTATGCTAGCTTTTATTTTCTATTGCTATGATATTAACTTTTACCATTTGAATATTTTGCACAAATATTTCTTAACTGAAATCATCTCATTTTTGTAAGAGAGACCATGATTGACCACAATAGATTGTGATTGACTACAATGATGGATTATTGTAGATTGGACTTTGATATCACAGATTTCAACTTTAAGATCAAAATGTCAGAAAATTACAACTACAAAGAAATTTACTCTGTTTATAAATAAAATAACTTAGGCTATTGTATGGGATAGTAAAAAGAATTATTTAAACAATGTGAAAACTAATAGATACATGTTTGTTTGACAGTATCATTAAAGTTACTTCTGTTCTGAATTTTCTATTTTATAAAAAGAAAAGATAAATTAAAATTTAAGTCATTTTATTTAACTTAAGACTTCCCCCCCCTTCTTAACAGGAACACATATTTTGTAATGTTAAGACTCAGACAAAATATTTTCTTCTCTTTAAAAATAAACTACGGGGCTGGAGAGATGACTCAGCAGTTAGGAACACTGACTGTTCTTGCAGAAGACCCAGGTTCGAATCCCAGCACCCACATGGCAGCTAACAACTGTCCATAACTCCAGTTCCAGGGGATCCGACAGCCTCTTCTGTCTTCTGCAGGCATTGCATAGCACGGGTGCACTTACCTACATGCAGGCAATACACCCATACCCATAAAATAAAAAATAATAAAGAAAATGTTTAAAAATAAACTATGTACCAGTACAAAATTTCATGCCTAAACTGAAGATTGGATTACATTATATCCTGCTTAGGAGATTTTACATCCCCAACAGTAGTATATAGGATAAGCATCCAAACATGCCCTTCCTGATGCACCTGTTGCCTATTCATTTTCCACTTAACAGGCACCTTAGGTGAAATTAATTTTCCTGCTTATCAAACTTTGCTTTCTCATAACTGTCTCTAAATGATGTTTTATTATGGCAGTCACCTAGGAAATTCCAGTCCATTCTTTAATTGCACATTGAATGTCCCATCTCCTCGGAAGCTTTCTTCAGTTTCCTAGTCACATCTCAGTCCAGGTAAATTTTAGTTCTTCCTACTCTATTATTAGAGAGTTTTTAATCTCTCTCTCTCTCTCTCTCTCTCTCTCTCTCTCTCTCTCTCCCTCGTCTTTCCTCTCACCATGACCATATTTTAATGCATTCTAAGTTTGCCTAGTCACCGCCTCTATTTGATGATAGTACTCATTCAAGTCATGGAGAATATCTTTTATTTGCAGTTTTGTCTCAAATATCAATTGACATGTGTCAAATACATGAGTAACTGAAAAATTAAAAGCAGTGAGCAGAAAATTTATTTTGAAACCTTATGTATTTATTGTATGACTTCCACATGAACCTTTTCTCTGACCATAATCTAAAATGTAGTAAAAAGTAAAATAAGAATATAATTCAGGTCAGTTTGAGATTTAAATGTGAAACTTTGTTATTTGTGTTTCTGAATTGAGGTCTTTAAAGAGAGTTCACCTTAATTCTTTCTATGAAAACAAATATCAAAAATTGGAAGCAAATAACATTGGATAAATGATTCATGAGATGATTCCATGCAAATAGTGTATCCTAAATATTTTGGATATCAAATGGGATATTCAGATAGTTGAATTTGACATTCAAGTGCTCTCTTGTCATTTTAGGTCATAAAAATGATAAGAGAAACAAAATTATACACATATGCACATGAGTGTGTGGATCTAAGTAAACCTTTTATGACACATCGATTTTCTTGCCCTGTAAACTCTTCAAATTAATATTCTAGAATAGATGCTCTATATATCTTCATATGTTTTGCTTTTCTTGAGAAAAGACATTCATATTTTCATCTTTCCCCTATGTGTATTTTGTAATTGGAAACAATGCTCTTATTAACCATTAATTATTCTAATTTGAATTTGCGTCATTAGCTTTTATTCTCTCCAAAAGACCTAAAAGAAACAAAACCATAAATCACTTAGTTGTCACAAAACTAAAAATTAAAAATCCATGTTTATTTTTTCCATTGCTACTGTCAGTTCATTCCCTTGAATTTTAAATGGTGGAAGATCTTCCATCTTTATAGCTATTCCTAGAGGCGTTATAGTTGCCATTAAAATTGAATTCACTTTTGTTTATTTGGGTTTAAAACATTTTAAGATACCAAATACTATATATATACCTTGAGAATTGAATAAGAGCTTAATTGTGTTTTCATTAAAATAATAGAAACATCTCTCCACCTATTAAGTAAAAGAAGAAGATCATAGGAAAGGTACTGGAGTAGAGCACATCAAGGAAGGAACCAGAACTACCACAGCACTGAGGCATTAGTGGCTCTCTGCTCCCATTTCTGCTTCTTTTGGGGTGTCAGAACACAGCTGCTATAATGTTGAGTATCACATATTTCAAAAAGGAAAGAGAAGTAGATGTAGCAGAAAAATTGTGTGGAGGAGTTCTGAGTCACTTTTAAGCATATACACAGTCCCACACCCATCCCTGTGGCCAGAACTAAGACTAGCTGTGAGTGAGCCACTCTCAGTCACACAAACAGACCTATGGTCAAAACGTAAGATTGTTTTTTTTAGAATATGTGGGAACAATTTTTATAAATGGATATAATTTGGACTAATGGCATTTAATTAACACCAGCAAAACCATATGCTCTTTTGTCTTGTGACCTGGGCACCTGATATTGTTTCTTGGTTAACCTCAATTTGGTACTCCCCCCACAAAGGTAATGAATGAATATGGGTAATGCTTGAGAATTAACATATCAAATCTCTAAAACCAAGCACATCATCTCCATTGCCCAAAATGAAGACTGGGAAGGACAATTGATCTTGGATGAATGAGAACTAGGGCTGAAGACTGGATGGTCTGTTAAAATTAGGGTGTATTTCCCCAGTTGAAGCTGGAGAAACCATTTTGAATAAAATCATGGATGAGGCAGGGCTCAAGGATGCAGTTCCAGGGACAGAGTTCTAGCAGAGAGTTCCATCAGCACAGTTCCAGGAAACAGATGGTTCCAAGAGACATCTGGAAGAACAGGTGTCCATTTAGTTCAGGTCCCTCTTAAAAGCTAAATTTATGGTATCACTCAATTCCTGCATATTCCATTCTTGTGATTTCTTAAATTTTTCATAATCTTTGCTTGAGTGGTCCAGTTCGTCCACTTTATCTTCCAATCTTGATACTCTGTTTTCCATTTCGTTCATCCTATTGGTGAGGCTTTCTCCTGTCGTTTCTAATTGGCTTATGGAGTGTTTCACTTCGTTCTTTATTTCAGCCTGAGTATTCTTCAATATTTCTAGCTCTTTTCTGAATTCATTCAGAAGTTTATCCCTATCTTTCTTCAGCTCTATGATTACCTTGTTTGTGTGTTCTTTAAATTCACTGAATTCTTTTATTATATTCATCATTGTTCTTTTGAGTTCCATGTCCTGCATTATCTCTAGGGGATTCTGATTGTGTAGGCATTTTTTGTTTGTTCAGGTTGGTGTAGTAATGCTGCAAAAATAATTCTGAGTACAAGGGTACTCAGCAGTCAAATCTGTTCATTTTATTCACTTTCTGCCTTCTTCTCTAACATTTAGATAAAATAGAAAAGAAAATGACATACACGAGGTATTGAATATTTTTATTGTTACCACTGTTTTAAAGGTGGAAATATTTTCTTTGTATAGTATTTGAATGTTTGCTCTGGATAGGGATTATTATGGAAAAAACCCCAACACTATTAAGGCCAGATGTCAACATGAAAATTTAATTGAAATATTTGAATATAATGAGTTATGAAATTCAAAAGTGAGATGCCAAACCAAGATGAAAATTTTCAAAGGAAATGTCTATGAATGGGTTTCTTGGCTAAAAATCCATCCTGTAATTGGGAATAGCAATAGTATGAAAGGGAAAGAGTGAGGGGAAATTTGTAAAGAGTCTTTTTTAAACAAAGTTATGATTTCTTCTTTGCACAAGGTCTGGGTTATATAGTAAGGCTAAGTTGTGGCCTTTAGTCAGGGAACTATAGAACACAGATGATGAGGAAGGGAGTGGCTGATGAAGGAGGGATATCCTCTTCGATCTATCTACTAGCCTCTCTGTGATGGGGTCAAGGGTGCCCAAATGTGTCCTTCATAATCTAGTTAAGAAAGAGATTTGGCATTGATGATTTACTAAATACTATGCAGGAAGATCCATGACAAGTGATCAAGCTCAGGGAGAAATGAGAATGGGTCAATCAGGCCCTCCTGGCAAAGCAAGAAGTAAGCAGGCACTGAAGAGAAAGCTCAAGAGAACTGCAGCTCAGAGATCATGTGTCATGTGCAAAGAGAAGAAAGTGGGGTAGAGCCTTCCAAAAATCATGAACTTTCCTCAGAAGAGAAAATACTGTCTTTCAACATGAGCCAGCCCTTGAGAGATACAAACCAACTTATAATACGGCAGTCAAATAGGAATTTTCCTGTCCTGGCTTATCTCTCTTCCTTACAGTTCTCTGAAGTGGAGTCACAGGTGGCAAGAGAGAAGTCCAAGGGGGAAGAGTTTCTTCTCCCCTCTGTTTTCTTACTTATAAACTGAATCTGCGGAAGGATTTCTAATATTGGATGGAGTTGGATACATTAGGTATTATGTGTATTGATATTCAAAGATTCCAGATCTAGAGAGATCATAATGGCTTTCATTATCTAAAAGGGGAGAACCACCAGCACAAAGCTGTCTGTGCTTTACTGTAGTGTCAACGAGAGGAACACATGCTGAAGAACACATTTTATGAGGAATGATTGTGGGAAAAGTATACTTTCTGGTATAACTAACCAATGTTTATACAGTGATTGGCATCTTATTCTATTTTCAGTCTGATGCATACAAATTTTGTATGCAATACTATTTGTACCTATACATTATATTTTTGTTTAATTGATCTGGTATAGCAATATAATGTCAATTACAGAAACTGTTATTAAATTTAAAACTTATTTCAGTCAGACTCATTATAAAAGCAATGCAGAAAAGTCAACCTTTAATTGGAACTTGCAAAATATATTTTTAAAGATTAAAATGAAAAACAAAATGTTATTTAAATCTTTTAATTGGTTTCAGTTTTACAACTGCAAACCAGATGGTTTCTTTTCAAGTAGTTTACAATGTCTTTGCTGCATAACTCAATTACCAAAGCAGCTGTGATTATTAACATTTACCTAAACAGAAAAACATGTCTGCTATTTGCTAAGAGTACCTGCTTGTCAAGGGAAAAAATATCATAACTTCACTTATTTTAGAAAGTATTTTAATAAAATAAATTAAATGTAAGATATTAAGATAAACCTCAAAATGAGTGCTAATTTTGCTGTTTTACTTATTTGCCAGGTGTTGGAATCAGGCAATCTCTCTTAGATTCTTCCAACTTTATGTGTCTATAATAGTAAATTTTATTTATGCTCTTATTTAAAATATTGTATTATTTTTAATAGTTTATTTTTATTTATTTTTATGTGTCTGAGTGTACTGCCTGATGAATGTAGGTGAAACTGTGTCGTGCAGGTCCCACTGAGGTCAGGAGAGGGTGTCAGATACCCTGGAACTGGAATTAGGAATGGTTGTTTCCTGTTACGTGGGTGCTGGGAATCAAACCCCAGTCCTCGACAAGAACAGCCAGTGCTCTTAACTGCTGAGCCATCTTTCCAGTCCCTTATTTACATCTTTAGTGTGAAGAAATTGCCTTTATATCAATATGCCTGTTAAGAAATCAAAATTCCTGTTAAGCCTCTTTAACTTCTGGCTAAAATGTTGTTTTAGACATAAATATTTCTTATGTAAACTTCCTTCTGATATGAGCTGAGGCTTTCTAGCTATACTCTTATCTAGACTGATTGTATTAACTGTAACTGGAGTGCTGGATGCAATTTCAGTTATTTAATTCTTACTGTAGCAAATTAAGGAAGGAAACATTTAAGTGGAAATAATGGGACAAATTAGCACAAATTACAGCAACACATATGTATGCAAATACCATAATGAAACACTTCACTTTGCATCCTAACTTAAAAATTAATAGAAAAATTAAATACGGAGACATAACAGTAGGAATTATTATTTCAGGTCTTTTTCTCAATAGATATATTCTCAAAAAAATCTAATTGGAAAATTATATTATGAATATTCCATAACAAACATTTTACAATCAGAATTCTCCTTAATAAATTACTGATTTGATAAAGAAAAAGTTCAAGGGGTTGGAAAGATGACTCAGTGGTTAAGAGCACCTGCTGTTCTTACAGAGGACCCAGGTTTGATTCCAGCACCCACAGGGTGCTAACAACCATCTACAACTCCAGGTTCAGGGGATTCAATGCCCTCCTCTGACCTCCGTGGGCACTGCATCACATGGGTGCACTCATATACGTGCAGGTAATACACTCATACACATAAAATGAAAAATGAAATGTATATATTTTAAAATATTTTATTATTTTTATTTTATGTATATGAGTGTATTGCCTGCATGTATGTGAGTGCACCCGTATCATGCAATCCTGCGGAGGTCAGAAGAGGGCTTCAGATTCCCCTGTTACTGGAATTAAGGACCGTTCATAGCCGCAGTGTGGGTGCTGGGAATCGAACCTGGGTCTTCTGCAAGAGCAGTCAGTGCTCTTAACTGCTGAGCCATCTCTCCAGCCCCTGAAATATATTTTTTTAAAAAGAAAGAAAAAGGCTGAAATAATTTTTTGTCTCACAAGTCTCTGATTATCTGGGCATTTTTGTTGATCTGGGGTTAGCTCAATTGATGCTATCTGGTCTCTCTCAGATATCTGTTTACAGTCACTGGGAGACTCTAAGTGGGTGGATCATTGTAGCATGGTCAAGATGCTGTAAAGTGTGTTTCTCAAGCTTCTGGTGAGCTACAGAAAGCATGTGCTCATGATTATGGGAAATGGACAAGAGCAGCAAGAAAGCAATCCCCAATTCCTAAGAATTTCTTAAGCTCTGGTTGGGCCACATTGGATAACATTCCTTTGAGCAATGGTCAAGCCCAAAGTCAAAATGTAGGGCACAATGTCCTGTCATTGATGAGATGGATTAGAATTTGGGGCCACTCATGAAATAAGTAAGTAATCTGCACATGTTTACAGTTTGCTTTATAGCATTTCTGGGTGTACATTTTATACCATGACATTTATTTCCCTATTTATTTATTAAGGCTGATTCTTTTTCTTTTTGTGACCACAATCAATTCTGCAAAAAAAATCTGTGGACATATAGTTTCATTAAAAAATTAAAATATGAAAGATATTTAATCATACAAAAAATACATCCTCACTACTACAATTATATAGCTCTTCTTTATAGTACTTCAACATTTTGAAATACCTTGCTTCTTGGTTTTAAGAAATAGGAGCAGCAAGAGATTTTTCACTTACTTAACATCTCCTTCTTTCCCAGAGACATCCACCACTCTGAGTTTGGTATGTGTCCAGTATATATTATATGTGCTTATTATATATGTAAAGCTATACTTCTGTTCAGATTTTAGCATGCATTTTACATTTGAAATCAGAGTTTTTGTTACTAGACCCAAAGGTGAGAGTCCTGGTATTATAAGGTCTGCATAGTTCAGTTCTGTCCATTTGTCCTCAAGGGTCAAATGGACAAAAGGTGGGCGTGATGTAGGAAAGAAATTTATTATTAGTATGGTCAGTCTGAGCTGAAAAGTATCAGTCTAATGATTGAAATTCTGCCTCTCTAAGATGATAACAATGGTCCTGGGGTTATACAGGAAGAGGACAACATCAAGAATTTGGAGCTTGCATAGGTGGCAGTTTGGGTCATGATCTGGTTGATCGCCAACTCTGGATTCATTATGCAGAGATTTGTAGGCTTGTTACTTAAATATTACTACAATATTAAGCATATTTTCATTTTCATTTTCCAATCCACTTGCATTCTTATCCTTTCCCTTTACATGTAAATTTGTTGATGTTCATCTAATTCAATAGGTTTCTTACAGATTGAAATTGCACTGATTTGCAGAATTAATTTTGGGACTATACTCATATTGTTTATAGCTATCATTCACAAATGTCATATTATTGTAACAATTTTATATGCCTTTAGATGTTTTACTATATGATGAAAGTTACTAGTATCTTAAGGAATTTTAAAAGTAGTTTTATTGATTTTTTGAAAATTTCACACAATGTATTTTGATCATTATTTAGACCCTTCCATTTTTGCACTCCCCCTTACTATTCTACACCTGATTTCATGTACTCTATTGGGGTGTGTGTGCATGTGTGCATGAGTGTGTGTGTGTGTGTGTGTGTGTGTGTGTGTGTGTACCTATCAAGTGAAATTTGTGTCCCCAAATACCCTTTTCTGTGGATCCATTCACTGGAAGCTGGTTAAACACCCAGAGTCACACTCTTAAAGAAGACTGACTCAACCCCTCTCAGCATTTACCAGTTGCCTGAAGTTCCTTGGGTAGGGTTAGGGTTTTTTACCCACTTCTCCAATTCGATGCTGGAATTTTGTCTGGCTTGAGCTTACATGGAACTTTTACCTACTGTTACCATTGCTTTGAGTTCATATGAATTACTGCCCAGTTGTCTGAAAAACTCTGTTTCTCTGTGATCATCCAACCCCTCTGGCTCTTACAATCTTTCTGTCACCTCTTCTGCAATGATCATTGAGCCTTGGGAGGCCTAGGTTTGATATACTTTTCCTATTAGACATGATCACTCTGCAGTCTCTTATTCTCTGACAGCTGACCACTTGAGGATCTCTGTGTAAATCACCATCTGCTATATGAGGAAACTTCTCTAGTGAGAGTTAGGAGATGCATTAACCTATGGCTATAATAATAAGTAATTAGGAGTCAGTTTAATGCTATGCCTGTTTAGCAGAATAATAATAGTAGGCTCTCCCTAATGGCCTGTGACTTTTCTAGCCACAAGATCCCAGGCCTGATATAAATATCACATGTGAACTCCATCTTACAAGGTGGATCCTATGTTCAATCAGAAAGTAGTTATTTACTCCCATAACATTTTGCCATTATTGCACTGGCAGGCATATCTTGCTAGGCCAGTTGTAACACAGCTGGGCAAGGTTAATGATTACTTTTTTGTTCTACTAGTATGCATAGCATATTCTAGCACTATGAATCTAGCCAGGAGAAATGAAGCTCTGAAGTCAGCACCAGTTGTTTGTTCCATAACTCATTTATGCAGACTCTTCAGGAATAGGGTCTTACCATCAAGTGATGATGGGTAAATGAAAGCAGGACAATGACCCAAATTGTTTGAGAGTCTCTAGGATCCTAGGGGAACAGCTTCAGAAGAGGGAGTCCATTTCTGGCAGTGGGATTTTTCTTTGCTAACCTACTGTGATTAATAGGGGCAATGTTGCCATATTAGAGGGTAACTCCTTTTAATCTCTTTTTTATATTGTATATGTATGCACTTTAGAAAGCTTCTAAAGTGGTAGGTTTCCATATGATTTTTTTCTAAAGGCCTTTGGTGTTAATTGTTCCTCCCCATACTCCCTCCTGTGCCCTTACCTCCCATACCCCCCACTTAACCTTGTCTTTTCTGTTATTGTATTCCCCCTTTTATATCACTGAATTCTATCTCTCCTTCCATGAAGCCCCCCCCACCATGGTAATTTACTAGTTTCCTGACCTCTATGTATTTTTCAATTGAAACATGTTTATCTAAGGATTTAAAGCTAGCATCCACTTATGAGAGAGAACATATGACATTTGTCTTTCTGGGTCTGGGCTACCTCACTCAGGATATTGTTTCCAGTTATAGTCATTTACCTGCAAATTTCATAATTACATTTTTCTTAACAGCTGAATAATATTCCATTGTGTAAATGTACCATACTTTCATTATTCATTCATCAGTTGATGAAAATCTAGGTTGTTTCTATTTCCTGGCTATTGTGAATAGAGTAGCAATGAACATGACTGAATAGATATCTCTGTAGTAGGATATAAGGACCTTTGGGTATTTGCCCAAGAGTGGGATAGCTGGATCATGTGGCAGATCTACTTATAGCTTTTTGAGGAATCGCCATTCTGATTTCCATAGTTTCAAAGTGCTCAAAAGCCTAAAAGAAATGGATACATTGATATATATATATATATATATATCATACTAAAGCTGGAAGATATAACAGACTCACAACAACAAATGAGATTTAAACAGTAATTAAAAGTCTCCCCACAAAGAAAATCATAGGACCAGATGTATTCACTGATAAATTCCATCAAACTTTTAAGGAAGATTTAACACCAATAGTGTTTCAAACTATTCCACAAAATAGAAAGGGAGGGAACATTAACAAATTCTTTCTATAAGGCAACTATTACCATAATACAGAAACTGGATAAAAACAACAAAATTATAGACAAATTTCCTTGATGAACATAGATGTAAACATTCTAAACAAAATGCAAGCTGAAATCAAGAACACATTGTGGTCATACATCATGACCAAGTGCATTTGAGCTCAGAGATGCAATGGCTTAACACACTCAAACCATCACACACATTACAGGACTGGAGAGGTTGTTTGGCAGTTAAGAGCACTGGATGCTCTTCCAGAGGATACCACTCTGGTTTTCAGTACTCACGTGGAAGCTAACAACCATCAGTAACTCCAGTTCCAGGGATGCCCTCTTCTGGCCTCTAGGGATTGTATGACATGGAGGTACTTACATCCTTGTAGGCAAAACAACAACTAACTAACTAAATAATACATAAATAAATAAAAATAATATGTATTACACTATATAAATAAAGTTAAGAACAGAAAGCATAGGATAATCTCAATAGATGATGACATTTTGTGCATTCATGAATATAGTCCTGGAAAAATTAGGAATAGATGGGACAGAAAAACTATACATGAAAAACTTATAGTCAATATTATAGTAAGTGGGGGAAAAACGAGCATTTCTTCTAAAATCTGATGAGACCAGGATACCACTTTACTCTTATTCAATATTGTACTTGAAGTCTAAGACAAAGCAATAATAGAAAAGGAAGAAGACAAATTATTCTTTTACATATGATATGATTCTGTACTTAAGAGAGCTCTTAGACTTCAGCATAAAACTCTTAGATCTAACAAACATTTTTGGTAAAGTTAGAGAATAAAAAATCAACATACAAAAGGAGTAGATACTATATATCCTAACAATGAACTTCTTGAGAAATAACAAGAAAAATATCTCATTCACAATAGCTCAAAAAGTGCATAGGAATAATAAACCTAATCAATGAAGTGAAAATTTTCTACAATTAAAACTTTGAAATACTCAAAAAGAAATCAAAGAAGATACTAAATGTTGACAAGGCTTTCTGTGCTCATGGATTAGAAGAATCAATACCGTGAAAATACCTGTTACCCCAAAGTAATCTATAGCTTCAATGAAAACCCCATCAAAATTCCAATGGCATTTCTTCACAGATCTAGAAAAATAAAAAAAAAGAAATTCATATGGAAACATAATAGACTACTAACCAGCACAGGAATCCTAAGCAAAAGCAGCACTCTGGTAGTTTGACGATTCCTGACCTCAAATTGTACTACAGAGGTCTACTGACAAAGACAGCACAGTTCCAGCACGAAAGTAGTCATGTAGTTCAATGGACAGGACAAAATAGAGGGCCTAGAAATAATAAATTTAAAATGGACCAAACCTTAATTTAGGAGCTGAAATGCTGAAGATATTAGAGCAAAACAGGAAATACACTACACATGTATAAGCAAGAATTTCTGAACAGGACTCCAATAGCACCACCATTATGGAAATCAGTATGGAGATTTCTGAAAATCTTAAAACTAGAAATACCCTGGCTGGGCATGGTGACACATGCCTTTAATTCCAGTATTTGGGAGGCAGAGACAGGCGAATTTGTGAGTTCGAGGCCAGCCTGGTCTACTTAGTGACCTGCTTAGTTCTTACGCCAGCCTGTTTAGTTCTAGGACAGCTCAGGCTACAGGAAGACCCTGTCTCAAAAAAAAAAAAAAAAGACTAGAAATACCCTATGACCCAAGCTATATACCACTAAGGTCCATGATGTACCCAAAGTACTCCATATCGTACTACAGCAATACCTGTATGGTATTGCTACACAATTCGTAATAGAAAAGCAATGGCATTGGCTAGATGTTCATCAGATGAATACATAATGGAAGTGTGGTATATACACAATGAAATTTTATTCAGCTGTGAGGAAAGATGAAATTTGCAGGAAAATGGGTGGAATTGGAAGGTACCATAGTAAACAAGGTGATTCAGACTCAGAAAGATAGATATCTCATGTTCTGTCTCCTATGTGGATCCTAGTTTTTATGTATATATGTGGGTGTGTGGATATAGGTTATGGAATGGAATGGCCAGGAGAGGAGAGCAGAGGGCTTGAGGGAGGGGTTGGGGGCAACAGAACTGTGACACGGAAGTGGACAGGAGGCTAACCGGGGAAGGAAGCCTATAGGGAGGAGCCAGGGATGGAGGAAGAGATTCAATAAGAACAAATTTTGTTTCAAAATGTCATAATAAAATCTGGTACTTTTATGTTAATACAAATAAACACATCTAATTTAAGAAAAAGAAATGGCAAGGAAGGACTGTAGAAAATAAAGAAAAAAGATGTGATTTCTTATAGTTGTTAAGATAGAAATGCAGAAACAGCATTGAAATTTCCTCACAATAATGTATTTTATTTTTAATGGTCATTTCAAAAATACTACTCAAATTGTGATTGTCGATATAAGTAGATTGTTATGCTCTAGGGAAATTCTCTATGTACATAATTGAATATTTTTTCTTTTTATTATTTGAGAATTTCATACATGCACATAATGTGTTTTAAATCTACCCCCATTCCCTCACCTACAGTTCCTTCCTTACCACCCCTGACTCTTCGCTCCCAACTTCATGTGCTTTGTTTTCTATTTTTTTAAACTTACTGAGTCCACTTCGTGCTGTCTGTATGTGAATGGGCTTAGGAGCATCTCCTGGAGCATAGGTAGCCTCTCATGTTCCATATCCCTGAAGGAAAAACTCTTGTGTCTCCTAGCACTCGTCAATTACCACTAGCTCCTCAGCTTTGGATGAGACTTTGTGACCACTTCTCCCTTTCCATGATGGTATTTTCTCTGAACTAATTCTGCACAGGTCTTGTGCATGCTGTCACAACCACTGTGAGTTCTGTCACAATTGCTGTGAGTTCATGTGTGCAAATACTCTACAGCGTTCTGAAAACTGTTTTGTTGTAGTCATCCAGTATGTCTGGCTCCTACAAGCTTTCCTCCCCTTTCTTCAATAATCCTTGAGTCTTGGGAGGAGAGGGTATGATAGGGATGTCCCATTTAGGGCTGGTCACTCTGCAGTCTTATATTCTCTTTCATGCTGACCAGTTGCAGGTCTCTGTGTTAATTGTAATCTACAGCAAAAAGAAGCTTGGAGAAGCTTGAGATGAAGCTTTAGATGAAGCTTGAGAAATTCACTAATCTATAGGTATAAGGTAAGCTATTAGTCTGTTTACTTCTGGGCCCATTTAGCCAAATAATCATAATAGGTTCTCTACTAGGGCCTATGACCTCTCTAGAGGTCATAGTAACAGTGTCAGGCACGGGTTCTGTCTTGTGGAATGACTCTTAAATCTAATCAGAAAATGGTTACTCTCATAACATTCATGTTTCTACTATTTTTTCTCCAATTTCAAAACAAAGTTTGTTTAAATCATAGACTAATCTTTTGAGTGAGTCTTGAAAATAGTAAGTACTTGACATATTAAAATTCATTAAAATCCATTAAAAATTCTTTCAAAAATCATTTTAGAATTTCTTAGTTTGTAAATTACTGTCCTATGAGTCTAAGGTCTTGTTTTGCTGGCTAGTTTCAAATACTTTAAAATTTCCTTACTGTCATATTTGGATTTTTGAAAACTATAGCTGGATTCATGTTTTGTAATTTTGAAGATTTCCTGTCTGAATGGGAAAGAGGCTTAGTTGGGTGATAGAATATGGAAAAGGTGCCCTATAGTTACAATATTGGAAATTTCCTCCTCTTTAGGTCATGTAACTCATGTTTAGAGATTAAGCTATTTGCCTAAAGGTTCACAGGTGAGAGAATGCTACTGAGACTCCAACAAGATCCATTTGAATTTCTTACTCATATAGACTTCCAGTAAAAAACAAAACAAAACAAAACAAACAAACAACAACAACAACAACAAAACACCTTCATGTAACAAAGGCTGTCAATTACTATGTATTTCTTGATTTCTAGCTAGAATGGTAGGCTCAAACATAGGCAGCATTTTTACCAGTTAACATTTTGGTACGTTCATGCATCAGAGTTTTAGCAAATGGAAAAAAAGGGATGTGGTATGTGCGACTTCTAGACACTTCCTTTATAAAAAAGAGTTATGTGTTTCACTTTCTTCTTTCTTTGTGCTGCTGGTACACAGATGTGCTTACAGATAATCAAGTTTAAGGGTGAGCCCATGTGAAAACGTCTCTAATAAGGAGTATATTATTATAATTAATTAGTTATTAATAAGGATTTTATTATTGCTATCACTACTTTCTCAATATTAAAAAGTACTTGAAATCAATTATTTAACATAAACCACTTGACTTTTTTTTGAGTCAGGGTCTCCTTATAGTCTCAGCTGGACTGGAAGTCTCTATATAGACCAGGCTGGCCTCCAACTTACAGAGATCCTCCTGCCTCTATCTCCCCTGAGTTCTAGGCTTAAAGGAGTACACCACCATGCCCAATACACTTGACTAGTATAAAAACTGAATTTCCTTCTCCCATTTTATTGTACAGAGGTTGCGCAATTGAGAAATAATATAAACACATTAAATAAACTGGAAACTAGAGAAAAAAATTTCCCTTAACATTAATACACTTTTACTCACATATTGTGATTTTTCTACTAGCTCTTTCTTGTAAACTTTATTTTTAACATAGTTGTTTTATTTTTCTGTTTACCACGTTAAGCTACATTTTTTTTTTTGGTCTTTTTGAGACAGGGTCTCCCTGTAGCCCCAGCTGTCCTGGAACTCACTATGTAGACCGGGCTGGCCTTGAACTCACAGAGATCCGCCTGCCTCTGCCTTCCAATTGCTGGGATTAAAGTTGTGTGCCACCACTCCTGGCGCATTTTTGTGTACTTCTACATGGGGGAAATAAAATCATGTTTATAAGTGAACATATTTTGTTCCATAAGGAAACTACATTTCCTTATCCAAGTAAGGAAATGCTCTGAATTTTTGGATACAAAATTCATGTGCGTTTCATACTCTGTGTGTGTGTGTGTGTGTGTGTGTGTGTGTGTGTGTGCGTGTGACTTTTAAACTTTCTTCTGGATGTCTCCTCCATTCTCTGTAAAATGGGAATAATTCTACTTATCTCTATGGTTAGAAGATAAAAGGTGTGTGTGTGTGTGTGTGTGTGTGTGTGTGTGTGTGTGTTCCCTTGGCAAGAATATTTGTCATGTGTCTATGTGTCTTGTGTTTACAGCAGTTCTTGACATGTGGTAAACATTCAAAAATTTTAAGATGTTTTGAAATAATATTTATAATGAATGAGTTTATTGAATGATCCAGATTCATGCTTTGTCAGCCCTGGCTAACTTCATTATTTGTCTTCACAAATGTGCTGTAGGGACTGGATCTTTTTGCATTTTTAGATGCCAGTCACAGCTTAGAGAAATAATTAAACCTGCAAACTGCCAATTCAATGCGTTTCTCTTCTTTATCTTTGTGGGAACCTGAGACTGCAGGAAGGGACAGGGGTTTCTCCTTTATTGTATCTTAGGTTTTCCTCCCCTTTATTTCCTAGTCAAAGTTACTGAATAAAAACTTATTTTGGGTTTTCCTACTTCCTTAAAAATTCTTTTCCCCCTGAAAATGATTGTGACTATTTTAGGCACAAAAGAGAAAAAAATTTTATCTGGCAAGACAAGAAATGGTTAGTTTCTTCTTTTCTTGACAATTAGGCAACAATGTCATTCAGCCTTATGAAATCCTTAACATCTTATCCATGGAAGGCAGCATCAATTTAAAAACTGCCTGTCATTGAAAGATGTTATTTTGTTTCATTTAAAAATAACTCATGATGACTTATTATGAGCCCATCACTGACAGTAAAAATGAAAATCTGGAGTATTTTGTTTTTCTTTTGCCTGGCTCTGTTACAAATTTTGTTTTAGTGGCAATTATTCTTCAAGTGCACACAATGAGAAAATATTACAGAAAATTGTGAACAAAGTCTTTATTTTGTGCTCTTTTAAAACTTCTACCTAATATTTCCTAGCAAGGTCCACTTCTTTTGGATTACAATGTCCTATTTCAAAGGCATCTGTTGATCAAGGAAAACATAAAAAAAGACTAAGGTTTCTGGCAACCTTAACAGGAATTTGTTTCAATGCTAGGATCTTTCACCAACACTGGAAAACAGATTTGTGTCTCTGTGTAACCATTCCACTTCTGATCTCAAAGATGGAATGTTTAGGGAGAGAAAGATAAGAAGATCTGTACTTGGCTGAGGTAAAAGATTTGAGTTATGAATATTAACTAGGAGGCCACACAAGTAAGGTGAAATTTTCCAAAGCTTCTGGAATAATTTGTTTTACAAACAATTGGCCTAAAAACCTGAAGGTGCAGGTTCCAAAATTTTGTGAAATTCTATATCTCATGAATGATGAATGAAACCATAACAGTGATACAAAGTTTTAAAAATTGCAATTGCCCTGTCTCTGGCAGATTCAAATCAACACAAGTTTTAAGGCCCTAAAACTTGAAATAACATGTCAAAAATCTTTGCAAGCTGAAAAACTAAATTGTTTTACTTATTATTAACCCTTCTTATAATTATTTTTTGCTAACATACACAAGAAGGAAAGTCAGGAATAATTGGCCAAGTCATTAATTTTATTATAATGATACAAAAAATTTTAATTTACTAGAATATATTTCTTGGTAACATAATCTACATTTGAGCACTTTTACAACAATTTATGAAAAGAAAAATCAAATTCCTTTCCATAATTACATCACACACCAGAAAAATAGTGAAAATACTATTTTTTAGTTCATAATGCACATCATTTTCCTAAAAAATAATTTATTCATTTTTATCTATGTTTTGCCTTCAAGTAAATGCACCCATGTATATAAAGCCCATGGAAGACCAACCAAAGAGGCATCAGATCCCCTGGAACTGAGGTTACAGATGGTTATTAGATGCCATGTGAGTGCAGGGAAACAAAACCAGATCCAGTGTGAGAGCAGCCAGTGCTCTTAACCACTAAGTCATTTCTCCAGCCCCCTAGCAAAATACTTTGATTAAGTCTAACCAGCAAACATTTTAAAATGTATGTAACATCAATTAGTCAAAATATAAACTATCTCATAATTTTTAAATTTATGTTTAAAGGTGGCTACTATTGAAAACGATTTTAGTATTATTCATATTTTTATTATTTAAAACTACTATTCATATTTTTATATATTTCCTCCATCTTGTAGGTGTGCACTTCATGTACATGCACTGGATAATATATATTTTCCTTTGCATAAAGGTATTGTTCTCTCTCCTAGCATTAATGTTGATTTCCTACTAGGATATTAACTTAAATAAACATCATTTTTATATGGTTATAATACTTTAATGAATTTATAAAAATGTTTACAATATATTTCTTTGTGAAATAATTTGTTTTCTTCAATATCTGTCTGTATTAGTCACTTTTCTGTTGCTGTGATAGAAACACTGACCAAAATAACTTATAAAAGGAAGAATTTATTTGAGCTTATGGTTCCAGGGGAATTACAGTCTATCTTGCCAGGGAGGCAAGGCAGCAGAGGTGGCTGGAGGAGGAGCGGAAGCTAAGCTGTCACATTATCATGCAGGCACTGGAAGCAAGAGAGGGCAACTGGAGATCTGGCAAGGCTTAAGAACTCTCTAAGCCCACACCCAGTGACATGCTTCCTCCAGGAGAGCCACACCTTCTAAAACCTCCCAAAACAGCACCATCATCTAGGGACAAAATATCGAAACACTTGGAGCCTTTGGGGGACATTTTCATTCAAACCAGCACACTGTCCATAAACTTTTGCATTTAGGATAATTTCCCTAGGATAAATTCTGAAAAACAAATGCAACATAATCAAAATATATAGTAGATATCAACAAATAGAGAAAAATAAAAGTATCAACCCCAGCAATTTAATATACTTAGAATTGTTTTTCATGTACACTAACTGATTAGAATAATGTAAGAGGGGATAAAGAATTCTTTCAATGATTTCATTGGACAGATTTAATTTTCATTTTCCACATTAAACAGCATATACAGAGGGCATTTACCTTTATAGATTAAGGAAAAAATATAAAAGTTCATGGGATAAAGAAAGGCTAGTATTTATTCTGTTTGTATCACTGCCCTCCTGTCCAGATTCTTCCCTTTCAATAGAGAATTCCTTTTATTTTCCATGACTTTGGAGTTAAGAATTGTCAGGTCTTTAAGGCACTTCCAGATTCTAGTTGTGTGGGCCAGAGTTTCATTGGCTGTCTTGGGATTTTTGAACATCTGAATCAAAGAAACTTGTTGGTGGAAAATTATAAAAGAAAAAGAGAACATTTGAACAGTTAGTAGCCATGAAATTTTCCAATGTTTTACTTTGTGACTTAAAAAGTGGAGAGAATGGGGATGGAGAGATGGATCAGTGGATAAGAGCACTGGCTGCTCTTGCAGAGGACTCAGGTTTGGTTCCCAGCATTCACATTTTGGCTGACAACCATCTGTAACTATGGTTCCAGGGGAATTCAACTCCCTCTTCTGACCTCCACAGGCATTGCACAACATGGGTACACTTACATACATGCAGGCAATACACTCATACACAAAAAATAAAAATAATAACTATTAAAAATATAAAATGGAAAGACTATAAGAAATAAAGTTTTTAAAGAAAAGAAACAGCAGTATTCAGATGATTATTTTTATAAATAGACAAACAGATGATAGACAGACAGATAGATGATAGACAGATATAGACAGATAGATATGGGGTCTTATTATATAGCACTGGGTGGCCTAGATCTTGCAATATAGAACAAACTGGTCTTGGATTCAGAGATTTTCCTGCTTCTGCCTCTGAGTGCTGAAATTCAAGGCCTGAGCCATCACTTAGAGATTCTTTTATACTTAAATAATATATTTAAAGTTAAAACACTTGGATTAATGTCTTAAATTTTTTCCACAAATTCTCTGACAATTTTTGTTTTGTGTACACTAAAAACATGAGCATTTCATAGTTGCTGCCTGCCATTGCTGTTCCCCCGCTGTCATGTTCTCTCGCCATTCCCGCCATGAACCAGCAGTTCAAATACTTCTATGCAACGCTGACTGAAGAGGACATGCTTTTTTTCACCTCAGAGTCTGGGGGAAAGGCCACCTAGACAAGATCTGAAACTAGATTAGCAATGTTGTCCTCATTAGCCACCTTTACAGGACTCTGATGCCAAAGTGGCTTTTGAAATTCTTGTTAAAACTGGAATAATTTTTACTAGGGAAATTACATCCAAAGCTGACACTGACTGCCAGAAAGTAGTTCAAGAAGCCATACAGAATATTTGACATGCTGATTTTTCAAAAAGTTTTACAACAAGACTTATGATATACTGGTTTCCCTGGAACAACAGTAACCAAATAATTGCTTGAGGTGCTCATGTTGACCAGAATGAGAAACAGTGCTTCAAGAGAACAGGGCTGAGTGTTGGTTATGCCACCAATAACCTAAGGAGTATATGCCTTTAAACACCGTTGCAGCACAGAAGCTAAATACCAAGCTGGTTGAACTACATCGCAATGGTGCTTTGCCTTGGGTACACCCAGATTCTAAAACTCAAGGGACTGTGTAGTATGTGCAAGGTGTTGGTGCTGGGTTTCCTATCAGATTCAACACAATTTCACATCTCTTTAGCATGATAAAGATGAATGCCTTGAACTGAGGGATCCCTGGAGGTGAAATTCATCAAACCTGCTTTACTTGGAAAACATGTTTTAAAAATATTTTATGTATATTTTTATTGAATCTTTGTACATTTCATACAAAATATCTTAATCATCTTTATACTCCCTCCCCGACCCATACCCTGTATAGCACCCCTCCCACTGGATTTCATGGATTCTGTCATATATATTAAGGCCTATTGAGTCAAGCTTGTGTACCCAGACAACCCTCAGTGCAAGTTTATCCACTGAAGTCTAGTCAACCTATCTAGAGTCTTTCCCTTAAAGATCAACTCTTCCTTATCCAGCAGTAATCAGCTGCAATAGTCCTTTGGCTAAGGTTGAGGCCTGATGCCCATTTCCCCAATTCTATGCTGGATTTTTATCTGCTTGTGTTTGCATGGGTCTTGTGCATGCTGACACCATTGCTATAGGTTCATATAAGCAAGGTCCCAGAAGCCTGTAAGATTCTGTTTTCATATGGTAATGTACCTCCTCCCCTGGCTCTTACAATCTTTCTTCCTCGTTCTTCTGCAGTGATATCTGAGCCCTGTGTGGGAGAAGTTTAGTATAGGAGTCCTGTCCAGGGACCCATACTCTGCAGACTCTTATTCTCTATACGTTGGCCATTTGTGACCTTTTGTGTTCATTTCTCCCTGTCATATGAGGGAGCTTCATTGATGAGAGTTGAGAGATGCATTAATATTCTCTACCCCTTGTTCCACTATGTTTCATGAGTCTTAGGTATAGAGGTTCCATTGTAGATGTTTCATTTAGGATTTGGGCATCTCACAGACACTTATTCTCTGTGACCAGTTGTGGAACTCTATAATAGTCTCTGTCTGTTGCAAAAGAAACTTCTTTGATGAGTGGTGACTACAAACTTGTTTGTAAATATAAGGATCCATATTTAGCACATAGTAAGAAATTACATTTATCTAGGAATGGGACATCCTTAAGGTTTTCTGTCAGCTCTATGACCTCTCCAGCCATGTGCATTCTGGCTGTTTACAATACCACACATGAGTTCCTAATTGGACTTAAAGCTCACTTAATGGGAGGGAATTCATCTGTAAAATATCTTGATAAGAATCCAACCTACCACATACAATCAAGTGGTAGATTTGTTACTGATAGGCCTTTGGGTGACATTGGTTTGACTGGGCCAGAATATCATCATGGATACATGCCACAGTTGGGGAATTCATGTAGGAGGTGCCTTTTGAGAAAAAGAAATGCTAAAGTAGACCATTCAACTGTTCACTGTGTGGTAAAATCCTTTGTTCAAGGAGGGCTGTGTAGGACAATTTTTGTCCAAGTCCCTTATGTGATAGGCCTTTCTCACCCATCATCCAGCTTCATTTTCTATTACAGTTCCTCTGGAGTGGCAAGTGGAGAGGGGAGAGAGAATACGATTGTGATGAACAATTTTTACCTTTGATCTGGGCACAATCTCTGTCATTTGGAACTGAAGTAGTCAGTTTTTCAGTCTATGACCACACTGGTCTAATGAGCTTTCTGAATAGCTCATGTAGCCACAGAGATGACAACTTCCTTCAGAAAACCACTACTTTGACTAGAGGAGGAAATTACTTTATACTTGAATATTTTGTAATTGCTTATTTATTGTGTTCTGGGATATAGTGTAAGTACAGAGAAGGAATCACTCCAGGTGGTAGCTTGTGCCTCAATCCCATGCATGTGCATCATTCTTAGGAATTCAAGACATTCTATTAGACCTGTGTTAGACCTCCAAGTAGTGCTGCTGGTGTTAAGAGAAAGGAGGGCAGGACTGGTCCAGCTGACATCAGAGAAAGCTGATTTGGCTAGTGTGGTACACAGAAGCCTGCTTGCTTACATGCTTACTTCATGACTGCTTTCCCAGAGCAGAAAGGGCATTTCAGAATTTATACCTGGGTATTTATTACATATGTCTGGTTCTTAATTCCAACAGCATAATGAATATCTACATAAAACAATTGTTTCTCTCCTAAAAAAAAATAAAAAAGAGACTAGCAGTCACCAGAACTTTATAATGTTTTAGGGGCTGGAGGGATGTCTCGGTTGGTAAAGTGCTTGCCATCAGGAAGACCTGAGTTTAGATCTCAATACCCACGTAAAAAGCCAGGAAAAATGGTGTGTGTCTATAATTCCAGTGCTGGGGAGGAGGAGACAGAAGGATCACTGAAGCTTGATGGCCAGCCAGTTCTTCCAATTGGTGAACTCCAGGTTCAGTGAGATAACAGTTTCAAAAAAGAAAGTAGAGAGAGAATGAGGAAGAAACTCAATATCAACCTCTGGCCTCTGCACATACCTGTAAACACACCTGAATATGTACATACACAAATAGAAATACTAGCCTGTATTCTATCTGAACACAAAGGAATAAAGTAAGATATCAACAACAATAAAAATGTGAAAAAAACATGCAAACTCATGGAAGGTAAACAACATGGGTCAAGTGAGAAATCAAGAAGGAAATTAAAAAACTCCTAGTATTAAATGAAAATGAAAATAATGTACCAAAATCTATGGCACACAATGAAGGTAGTCTTAAGAGGCAAAGTTGGAGCATTAAGTGCCTAAACCAGAAAATTAGAAACATCTTATATAAATTATCATGCACCAGAATGCCTTCTACAATCAAGAACAAATAACACCTAAAAAGAGTAGAGAGGAAGAGATAAATAAAGTCAAATCTGAAATTAATAAAATCATCCAATCAACAGATGAGCTAATGAACCAAATAATCAGTTATCAAAATAAAATAGAAGAGTTAATAAACACTTGAAAAAATTTCAATATCCTTAGCTATCAGGGAAATGCAAATTCAAACTTGAGATTCCGTCTTAACCCTGTCAGAATGGCTATCATCTAGAAAACAAATGACAAGATGCTGGTAAGAATATGGAAAAAGAGGAAATCTTATTCATTGATGGTGGGAATGTAAACTTGTGGAACCACTAAATCAGCATGGAATTTCCTCCAAAAAATGAGGAGGAGGAGAAAGGAAAATAGAAGGGCAAGATGGTTCAGAAAGCAAAAGCACTTATTATACAAGCCAAGACCTGAGAAAGAGCCCCAGTACCCACAGTGGGAGGAGAGAATTGCCTTCTGATAGTTGTCCTCTGACCTCCACACACACACCATGGCACATGCATGCCCCTATTCATACACACCCCCCACACCAATAATCATAATATTTAACTTTTCAAAAAAATTCAAATGAACTAGAACTACCACATAACTCAGTTATATCACTCTTGGCTACATACCCAAAGGACTCTAAGTCAACACACCACAGAGATATTTGTACATACATGCTGGTTAGTTTTCCTAGAAAGAACCATATAGTCCAGCAATCACTTCTAGTTGGTCAAGCTGGAGTTGAGAACTGAGAATTGGTTGTTCTAATCAAAATAATTTTCATTGAGAGAGTACAAAATACTGATTGCACTAGTTACAGGTGGAAATGGATGAAAAGCAATTAGCAACACTGACTTTAGCCAACTGTTTCCAGTTTTTCTGTAAAGGGTAATGGTTGAAAAAGAAGGCCAAGTGAGGGTTTTTCTTAAAGATTGCAAATATAACCCATGTGGACATGAGCAAATGGAAAATCATTCCAGAAAAGAAGAAATTTCTTAGAGCAGAAGACTGGAGAGAACTCTCAGATAAATATGTTTTTTGAAAGACAGAGTGCTGAGCCAAATAACGAGTTGCTGGGATTTTAGTGGGAACACATGAAGGTTTGGTGGTAGATGAGGTAGTGAAAGTGTATAGAGAGCCCCTAAGGGTTGCTTCAATTTTGTTCATGAAGAAATGTCATCAACTGAGGATGGGGGTAGAGTATGAAGTGTGGAGAAGTTAGATGAGATCCCAATGAACAGAAAAATATCAAATACTTGCTAGAGTAGGTAAAGCCCACTCAAATAGCCATCAGTTAAAATCAAGATGGGACAGAATTGAGTATTTAGTTTTCTTAAGTAGGTATTGGTACACAGACAAAGGTTTAGGATGGATTGAGAATTAGCTTAGGCGCATTAGGGTTTTCTAGATAAGGAAAAATAAGTGCATGCCTGGGGTGCTGAGAAATGCAAGGGGTATTGTAATGCCACACAATGGACTGCAGAAAGGAAGATAACTCAGAGACTGGGCATGGGGAGGACAGGAAAAAGAGGAGCACTGGTCCTGGAATTGGGGTACTGCAAGAAGCTCAAAAGCTAGAAGATGTGGTTGAACAATGAGATGACTGCATCAAGGATACATAAAAAATAACTGGTGGCCGGTGAGATGACTCAGCAGGTAACAGCACTTGCAGTCAAGGCTGACAACCTACATTGGATCTCGTGGACCCACATAGTGGAAAGAAAGAATCAATTCCTACAGGTTGTTCTCTGACTGACAGACGAACTTTCCCTGCTCTGTACGCAATAAATAAATGTAATTTAAATTTTTTTGAAGAGAACATGAAAAATACTTGGTTATGGCAAGACTTCATGTCTGATCATTGGCATGAGTGACTCATAGGGTGTAAGACAAGATCCCTGGCAAAGAGAAGATACTGCAAGTTGGAGGCCAAATAGATGTTTCTTCCACTCACTATTTAAATGACAATATTACTGCTGAGGTAAATAAAATCTTTATTTCAAGGGGTGGTCTTCATGAGACAGATGAAGGGGACTCACCTCTTTCTGCGGCATTGAGGTGTCATATATTGTGAAAATCAGTTTAAAAATCAGCCTGGAGAGATGGATCAGCAGTTAAGAGCACTGACTGCTCTTGCAGAGGACTTTGGTTTGATTCCCAGCACCCACATGGTAACTAACAACCACCCATAACTCCAGTTCCAGGGAATCCGACAACCTCTTCTGACCTCCATGGGCACTGGACAAGAAGAGTGCACTTACACACATGCAGGCAGTGCACTCAAACACATAAAATAAAATTTTAAAAATCTGCTAAAATCACCATTGTGTTAAAGATAAGTTTTCATTATAAGCCCTTTGGATTAGTCAGGGTTCTCCAAAGAAACAGAACTGGTAGAATGAATATACATGTATAGAGATTTATCAGCTTAGCTCACAGCAGAGAGCCCGAGTAGTCCAACAATGGATGCACCACACTGGAGAGGCTGAGAATCTGTAGTCACTCAGTCCATGAGGCTGATGTCTCAGTAGTCCTAATCTGACGCTGAAGGTCTGATGAATTCCAAAGGATGGGCTAGTCTTCAGTCTACAGCAGCAAGACGAACTCACCAGGGAGAGAGAAGGCAAGTGGCAAAAAGCAAAAACGTTCTCCTCTGCCATGGTCTTTTATATGGGCTGCTATCAGAAGGTTAACACCCACATTTAGGTTAGCTTCAGATGATCCAATTAAGATCTCTCTCATTTCAGTTAATCCCAGATCCAGTCAAGTTGAGACCCAGGATTAGCTATCACACCCTCCTTATGTTCACTTTCCTGTAAATAAGAAAAGCTGTCCTGGATTTTCTGTTTGGTAGCTGCTGGACTCTTCCTTGTTGCCATGTCTATACAGAAGGAAAGGATTCTTAGGCAAACTGCCAGTCAGGCTGGCATCAGCAAATCTCCAGTTACATGCAATGTGTGCTGTGAATGGTGCAGATACCCCTTCTCTGGCTATATAAACATACTGGCTGGCTTGGAGGTATTTTCCTGTGCTGGCTCACTTGCTGTCACAAAATTATGCCCAATAAATAGGAGTTTTTCTTGAGTAGTGTGGTCAGATCTGGTTATACAAAGAAAGACAGTGACGGCAGAGGCAGCAGAGGAGCGGGAACAGTGTTGCATGAGCTACTGCACAACTGGTAAGCTGGTCAGCTACACAACTGAAGACAAGGTAGCTGAACAGTTTGAGGAGTGCCCAAAGCGTGAACAGCTTGGGTGGTGGAAGTGGAGAGGACAAAGAACTGAGGCTGAAGGACAAAGGCTGTAAAGAGTCAGAGAATAGGAACTGCAAGCCTTCTGACTGGAGGATTTCCAGAGAACTGCTAAGCCATTAAGGTCAAGAACTAAGTGTTCCCCACAGTAAAAAAAGGATTCTGGCACTAGGAAGATAGGGAACTAGTCAGACAAAATAAAAAGTCTCTTCTGCTTTTCCAAAAAATTAAACAGTGACACTTCGCTAAATTATTTTTTATAAATTTTCTGGGTAAAATAAATTTCCATACCTGAGCCTATATTCACATCATTTTCACTCCTCCCACCCCCCCAAATGCCCTGCCACTCCCTCTCCATTTCCCAAGGTGTTTTAACAAGACCCACTAGAGAGATGAATTTTGATCTAGACAGAAGTTCGAGTTACTTGTAGAGAAGCCAGATGATGGAGAACTGCTTGCTGAAGTAACCAAGGCCTCAAAGAAAAAGCAGTTAAACTAGAGTTAGGGGAAAGCAAAAGGAGCCTTAACAAAGAGTGAGGTATTCCTGAAGGCAATCCAAAGACATGAAAAATGTGAATGTAAAACCAAGTGCAGTTATGTAAAAGTGAAAACTGCTGTTAAAATCAGAAAATCAGGCTGGGCTACGCAGGCATTATTAATATCTAAGGAATCCTGACAAAACAGACTTTTCATCCACTTTAGTCCGTTGGCATCAGGCTACTTAGATTGAGTTTGGAGGACAAGTGAGGCTATCTCATTAGGCTCACCGACTAATCTCACCATTTCCCAGGCCCTCTGGGGAACCAAGAGCAACTATGAATAACGAGAGATTAAAGACGGTTAGGGCCTCTTGGCGATAAATCAGTCGCTGAGGGCGGCGATTTCCCACCGCCAGGCGCTTCCGGAGGCGCGGGTGACGTCACTGCCGTGCGCCGAGCTGCCTGGCGGCGTTTTCAAACCTTCGTCCCAGCCTCTCTGGAACCTGGTCCAGTGTGCTTCTCCTAGAGTACCTCTGGGTGAGGACCACCGCGATGGCGTTCTCCACCACAGTCGCCCAGAAGAAGCACGTAAAGCGCAAGGCGCCCCGCGGCTTCCTCAAGCGCGTCTTCAAGCGGCGGAAGCCTCACCTGCGTCTGGAGACGCGCAGCGACTTGCTGGTGAGTCCTGCCCTGTCGACCCGGGACGTCCCGGGCCTGGTCCTTTCGCCCCCAGGGCCCGGTTAAGGCTCTGTAGTCGCGGTAGGAGGCTGGGCCTGGCATGCCAGGCCGTATTCCTGACCCAGAGTGGTACTGGGGCCCGCAGGAACCTAAACTATCTGGAGCTTTAGTTATCTATTTTTATTTATTTATTTTTTCAGACAGGATCTCCTTGTAGTCCCAGCTGGCCTGAAACTCGCCATGTAGACCAGGCTGGCCTCCATTTTGTAAGCTCTACTTCCCTCTGCCCTGCAAGTGCTGGAATTAAAGGCATGTGCCACCGTACCCTGCTTGGAGCTTTTTAAAACAAGGGTGTTAGCAAGAACACTGAGACAGCATCGCAGAGGTCCTGCTTGCTGTTTTTAGATAAAGCTATTCAGAATAGTCTGGCATTGGGATTGGTTTACTTGAGAAGGAAATGGAAGAAAAATCCTTCGCAAAACAGATCTGGGAATTTAGGCTGGATCATTGTTTTGTAAAAGGCCTCCTGCCTCCCTTTTGTCTTCTGTTTGTGTTATTATCAAACACACTGCCCTGTTGCATTAGGCTTTCCTAAAGAAGTGTGATCTAAATGTGGGCACATAGCTGTGAATTCATTTTCCTAAACAAATAACAGAACACCTACTCAAGTTTTTAGCCTTTAAAGCCTATTTTGTCTGATTCATAATTACCTAAAACATAGTGCTTTCCCAGTAAAGAGCGCCAGTCAACCCACTGTATAATGTTTTGTAAAAGGCCTCCTGCCTCCCTTTTGTCTTCTGTTTGTGTTATTATCAAACACACTGCCCTGTTGCATTAGGCTTTCCTAAAGAAGTGTGATCTAAATGTGGGCACATAGCTGTGAATTCATTTTCCTAAACAAATAACAGAACACCTACTCAAGTTTTTAGCCTTTAAAGCCTATTTTGTCTGATTCATAATTACCTAAAACATAGTGCTTTCCCAGTAAAGAGCGCCAGTCAACCCACTGTATAATGTTTTGTAAAAGGCCTCCTGCCTCCCTTTTGTCTTCTGTTTGTGTTATTATCAAACACACTGCCCTGTTGCATTAGGCTTTCCTAAAGAAGTGTGATCTAAATGTGGGCACATAGCTGTGAATTCATTTTCCTAAACAAATAACAGAACACCTACTCAAGTTTTTAGCCTTTAAAGCCTATTTTGTCTGATTCATAATTACCTAAAACATAGTGCTTTCCCAGTAAAGAGCGCCAGTCAACCCACTGTATAATGTTTCTGTCTTGAAGTAAATTCAGTTTGTGTATTGAATGCCTAGAACATATATTCCTTTAGTAGAATAAACATTATTTCATCTTGTTTAAACCATAGGAGAGACACTGCCTGTGGATTGTTGCAGTCTAAGTGGACATCTCTTTTCCAATTGAAGGAACAGAGTTGCAGATACAGGATATAAGGGGTTACTGCATGAATGATCTCAGGCATGAATCATTGCAACTGCTTCTTAAACTGCATTGCTTTTTCTGTGTAGCCACTTGAAGTTTTTCAACTGTCTCCCCACCGGCCTCCTTGTAAAGTTTCTTTTTTCATTTCTTCTTTTCTTTTTGAGACAGGGTCTCACTATGTAGCCCTGGCTGGCCTAGAAAATACTATGTATACCGGGCTGGCCTGGAACTCTCAACAATCTGCCTGGCTCTGCCTCTCTAGTTCTGGAGTTAAAGACATGCTCCATTACCCTTGGCAAGTTTTATTTTTTATTTTTTGTGTGTGTGTGTGTGTGTGTGAATGCCATAGAGGTGCAGGTGTCCTTGGAAGCTAGAAGAGGGTGCTGGATCCCTTGAAGTTGGAGTTGCAGGTCGTTGTGAGTTGCCAGATGTGGGTGCTGGAAACTGACCTTGACTACTCTTGAAGAACAGCAAGTGCTCCTTAAACCACTGAGATGTGTCCACAGTGCCTTTTATCTTGACTACTATAGAATTGCCTCCACTTTTCACTTTTTCAGTTTCTAACCCCTCCCTTCCAGAAAAATACTGCTTTGGTGGTGGTAGAAGTAGCATAAGGTATTGCTTTTTTGAATACATTGCTAGGTAATTTATTTTGTTTTCACTGAAGTTTCTTATAGAGAAGAAAGTATACCTGATCAGGGATAGCTAATGCCAGCTTGATAAACATTTCCCAAGTAGCTAGCTTCCTGCCAACATCATCCTTTTCTCTCCTAGCATGACCTGTGGATAGATGGACTCTATTTTGTGGGTTGATATACGTGGCAGGGAGAAGATGCTCAGTTGAAAACCAAGTCCTTGTGATGGGAGAAGAGAAGCTCCTTTGGCTACTTGCAGGTCCCTGGTGATGTTCTTGTCTTCTATGGCTTTCATTAAACAGGTCATATTTAGACTAGTGAGAATTGATTTGATTTCTTCCTTATAGTTGTCTGTTCTACGTTGATGTCATACTCTTCATCAGCAGGTGTTCCACATACTCCATAACGTTCTTTTTGATAATGCTTTGTTTTTGTTTTTTTTTTCTGAACTTGTATAGAAGTATACATCATGCTATTTAGTTATTGAGGTGCTAACACTGTTCATTGTTCCCTATTTTGATGTTGTTTCTCAGCATGGTTCTCCCAGTACTCTGGGAATTCGAATCAGGGACTTTGTCCTCCTTGTGTTTAGCGCAGTGCCTTGAAGCTTCTGAGCACATAGCTATTGGGAATATGTGGTAACTCTGATATAAATAATAAAAGAAATTGTCTAGTGAAAGATATTTTTCAACTGGTTGTGAGTAGTGCCCCCAAGCACCTGGCAGAAATGAAAGGAGCACTCCTTTCAAGATAAGGCTTGGGTTCATTTTGCATTCTTTCTTGATTGGACTGTATGTACCTTAACTGTTTTCAAGGTATGTGCGTGGACATTGAATGACACTCTTGGCTCTGGATGTTGAGTGTAAAATAATTCATTTCCTAAAGACACATCTTTTGTAGTATATGTTGCACATATATGCTAAAAAGGTCTATATATATATATATATA